>NW_020526223.1:0-51723 GCF_003368295.1 Carassius auratus
CCTGGGTGTGTGGAGCAAGCTTCTCTCTGGCCTCCTCGACAGCCTTCATCAGCTGTTCCTTGTATTCCTCAGCATATGGGGTGGCCATGGGACTTCAGTTCCTCAGACTTGCAGTCAGCTTAGTGCGTACGGCCTCAACCATCGGCATGAATTAGACTTGGTCTCCTCGACGTTGGTCTCAAACTTCTGCCTCATCTCATCCAACAGGGGCTGCAGCTTGGCACGAAGTGATCAGCATTTTCACGTTCAGGTTGGCGTACTCTGGAAGACGGGCTCCAGCTTTCACGGTACTCGTCAAAAGTGCTTCTGCAGCACCTGTACAGCTCCGCACGGTGGGGCTCCATCTTGGAACGGAGGTCCTCGACAAGTCATGACACGCTCGCGCGCAGCTGATTGGTGCTCTCCAGGAACTGGTTGGACATGGTCTCAGCATAGGGAGTCAGAGTCTGGGAGGTGGACTGGGCATAATCTTGGAGCTTAGTCAGGCTCTCTGAAAGTTGCACCCTGAAGAGAAAGAACATAAATTTGGGAAACACAAACAATTTCAGGTGAAATCTGGAACATAAATCAAACTTTGCTTGTTCATTAAGGTCAGACCAGATCCGGACACCCAACTGAGTCCTGTTTCTCCCAAGTTTTTTCCCCCACCCTCCACTAGAGGAGTTTGGTTCCTTGCTGTTGCCTTTTGCTTGCTCAGAAGCTTAATTAATATAAATACAGTAATATCAGTGATTTAACTGCACTGCTAATATAGGATGATGTTAATTTTAAAATGAATTGAGCTGGTTAATGACACCAACTTTACAACATTGACTGTTATTAATCTGAATAAATCAACGTTGTCTGCACTGACTTTAGCTGAAAAATGATATGCTTTCTGTGGAGCTGCTTATAGCCGAATTAAACTAGTTTAAGTGTTTTTTATTTGCAGCATTGACAGTTATCGGATGATTGAAAAAACACTGAACTAAATTGAGCTAAATAATGACACCCATTTATTCTGTGGATCTCCCACTGCTCTGGGTGTATGTTCACGGTGTGGTGTGTTCACTGCTGTGTGTATGTGCACTGTGGATGGGTTAAATGCAGAGCACGAATTCTGAGCATGGGTCACCATACTTGGCTGTGTGTCATGTCACTTTGTCACTTCAGCTGACATCATGAACTAAATAATGCATTTATAACATTAACTATTTTATTTTTAAATGTGAAGCTACTTTGAAGCAATCTGTATTATATAAATATCAGAGATTTGACTTGAAACGATGAGATGCCGAAGTGTGACACGATACTCTTATTTTGAGAATGACTGAACTGTGAAGGGGAAAAACCAGTAAAAACCACAAACAGCAGATTAAGACTCAAAGGAGAATATAGTGAGAGACATGACAATGTAGAGGTCATCATGATGAGATTATGGCTCTTACTTGTATTGCTCATAGTCAGTTCCGTCCAAATTGTCGAGGGCCTTCTGAGTCTGCTCCTTGACCTGGGTCAGGTACACCAAGGCTGCTGACTAAAGTGCGTCCAGCTGAGAAGGAGCATCAGCCTGCAGGAAATTGGCCTGGAACCTGAGAAGACACAGGAAAAGATTCAGACACCAAAAGGAAGACAGCGAAGACTTTAAACTATTTCAAGAAACAGGTGGTCAAATAGTCCACATTTAAAAAACAAGGCATTAACAAAATCATTTATTCAGCTGACATTATATTTTTAATTAGTTAAGCATGAAGTAAATTTAAAATACTAAAGAAAAATCATAACGTTACTTACCCACAGCCAAGAAGATTGTCAGTGCAAGAGCCACGAATTTCATGGTTAAGCTCTGAAACAGAAAGCATTTATTATTACGCTGTTCAACCAAGATTTACTCTGATATTCCCTTGATCCATTCCTCCTCTCCTGCTGGTTTCAGCTCTTACCTGAGTGGTGCTGCTCTGAATGTGCGAGGACGGACAGCAGAGGCAAAGGTCTTATATAGGGCAGAAACAGTGCATGTGGAGTTGGAACCCGTCCTCTTACACATCAGAGGTTCAAAGGTAAAGAGATAAGTGATGCCTTTAAGATATTTGCAGATACATCAATACACATTCTCTGTCAGTCTCACAAACTGGAATTATTTGTAAAACATTCAGTGACATTATTTCTGCCTGAGAAAATATTTTAACTGGCATTTTTCAGATATGATTTAAATTACATTAGTTAAATCTTGAAATGCAACAGCATATCAATTTTATGAAATGCTTAACTGCATCTAAACAGTGTTTCTTGGGACAAATATGTATTTAGTAAATCAAAATTCATTGACACAATTCAGCATTCGAAGCCAGAAAACTAAATTATCTAATGTAAATCTAAGCTCTGAAATTCAGCAGTTAAAGCAAGACGGAACAAAAGCAGTTCGTTATTGAATATAATGCATTCATGTGATTACATCTCGCTGTCATAAACCGGTAATCGTGAAACTATGACAAGACTGTGAAGTTATCTCAAAACATTTAGCAACGTGTAGCAAACCTTGATCTCCACCTCCTTCTGCTCGAAATGCTACTTTATCAACTGCTAAACAAACAAAGACATAACTAGTCAGAGGTCATTGTTCAACTAGTTATCTTTGTCCCTTGATTTGCTCAACTATCCCATTCTCAAGCAAAATCTCTTGATTGGCTTATGCTGAGTAGCATTTTGATTTCCAATGAGCCTCTGTTGTGAAACAACGTAACATATATTTTTAACTTGCCAATAAACTACAGTCGTCGTCTCAAATGTGCAGTCAAACAGAGGCACATTGGCTTCTGAGCACTACATGCTAATATACAGAGGATGAGATTATCCAAGTATCAAGTGTGTCATCAGAACAGAACTCCACGCTTGTCATCATCAGCAGTAACCTATCTACTCATGCAACCAGGATGGTGGTGATGATAGGCCCACTCGATGTTTTCAAATCGGTACAAGGTTTATTTTCTTGTGCTATCAACTTACAGAGGAAAATCATCTTTTTTGGGGTAGAGAACCCAGTCAGTACATGTTGTACATTATAATGGCGGTTTGTTCACCTCTTAGAAGTTTCCATGTTGGTGGCGTATTACATTTCTTAATGAATAATTTCAAAACATCTGCATGATTCCGCAGTAGGTCATTTAAACAGTGTTATGTCTCCCTCTACAGGCTTAATGAGTTTTACTATTTATTTTCTGAAGCAGACTCGGAGTACAAGTCTCAAAAACCATGAATGGTACAAAATATATTTGCCTCCAGTAAGATGATACTCCCATGTCTTGATTTACAATGCACTATTATCTAATATTCTTGCATTTGAAAAAGGACTGATCAATGAATATTCAAGCAGACTGTTTTAAAATAACTAACTGTAGATATAGAAGCTCTTGATCATTTTTGAAAGCATTATGTAAGCATAGTTAATAATAATGCTGTACAAAGAACCCGATATAAACATTGCATATTAACAGCATGTGATAAAAATAAAATAAATACACATATGAGGTTCGATCCCTGCTGATTTATTGGAATGCTTGGATCTGAAGCAAGTGGCAGTTGTGCCGCAGTAATTGTGCACGCTTTGAGGGCCAAATAGTTATAGATGGTTGATCTCTTACACTCAAACACAAAAACATTCACATACACCAGCACCAGCTATGTAAGCACTTTTCACAGAGTACTGTGCATTAATATTAACAGATTATAGTTATATACACATAGACGCACATACACACACACATACACAACTTTATATATCACTTTTTGCCCACTAGCTCTCACACTTAACTCTTTACATAATTCTTTATTGAGCACATGGACACATACACAAAAACGGATGCAAGTGAGATAAATATTAACACTGAAAACCTCATGGCCGTGCATTAGGTGCTTAAGAAGAGGAGCTTTGTCAAACTCAAACTCTCACACACAAGGTATGACATGGTTTGATTGTTTTCACTCCAGACTTCCTCTATCATATTTGTGTTATTGGGAATATGAAAGGGCAAAAGAGAAAGATGAGGTTTCAGATGCCTCTGTGCCAAAGAACTTGTAATGGGGAGCAAGACATACTTTCAAAGGCATGATTTCTCTTGTGTGTCTGAATCATTTTGCTGTCATCATAACACTGTGAGTGTGACTGAGTGCATATATGAAGGCACAGAGAAGCTGGCAGAGAAAGTGCTACTATTAAAGGTTGACAATGGGATTTTGAAGAGACTCTGCTCCCACCGCAAAGCAACATGTCCTAAGAAAAACTATTTCTTGTCACAAATATTTCTCATCTAGTCTTCATTCTCTTACTGTTGACTATTATGCATCTTAGATACATATACACATTTTATACTGGTTATATAAAATTGACAACTGTCCTACATCCACTTTTGTTAGTTGTTCTTTTTGTACTTTTCTTTGTCTTGCTAAATAAAGTATTTTAGGTACATTTTGAATAGCCAACATGTCTTAACCATGCCTCTTCAGTGATTGACTAATATGGTGCCCCTTCCTAGACCAGTGAGGCTCGCCTCTCCTGGGGCGTTTCCTCCAACAGTTGAAGCAGCAGCTCATGAAGAGTTGTTGACATGGTCCTGTATGCACCGGCGGACAGATGCAGGAAGTCGAACATGTCTCGAGAAGAAATAGTCCCATCTGAGTGGACAAAATTACCTCCCACATCAATAAACTGAACAGGGCCGAGTCGAGGAAGAGATGCGCGAAGTAGATTATCACTGCTGCATTTTTCTCTCTCAGAGGGTTAGGAAACTCTCCCCTTGGCAACAGGCCCTAAATGACAGGAATTACAACTGATCAGCGTAGAACAAAAAACTGAACCACTTAAAATATTCTGTTTACGCATTAATCCGAACACTACAAATCTCACATGATCAATATTTAGACATATTGATTTAGGTAACTCACCAAAACAATAATTTTGGCCTTGGGGAGACGAGACAGAAGTAACTGTGCAATGGCCAATATTCCTCCTGCAACTTGATCCGCAGTGTGCTCATGATTATTTGTCCCAACCCATAAAACCACCACCTGTGGAAAAACAAATAATAATAATGCTATTCCAGCATTGAACACACATTTTATTTCATAAGAAATATTGTTAAAGCTGTGTGAACAAATAAAGAAGAAACGCTTCCTCACTTTGGGTCTGATGTTATCCAGTTCTCCATTCTGTAGTCTCCACAGCACATTACAGGTTGTGTCTCCACTAACCCCAAAGTTCAGAGCATGGAGAGGTGAAAACAGTTCCCTCCACACCTGAGACCAGCACCAGTAAGAATTATAAACCAACTGGAACTAATGTAAACCAAATATGTTCATTTATAGAAAAGCAAATTAAATGCTGATTATTATTAATAATAACCTACAACAGACATAAAGCATATCAGGTGCACATTTACCAAAGTGTACGTAAAAAGAGTCATGGCTTGTTCATTTTGGAATGATAAAACTTGCTTAAGTGCCATTACTACAATTCTATATATTCGATTTACATTTACATTATTTAAAAGTGTTTGACCACTGAATGCCATGAAAGACTGATGAGAATAAAGTATTCCTGAGAGCTGGGTAATACGTCATTAAAATGAAATAAAAATCTAAATTATTAGGGCAAAGTTTTGTTAGTATCATTTCAAATGTAATATATTGGCTATAATATATAATACATGTACAATACTTATAAATACATTCAAATACGTTTTAAAATACACCAGTTTCATATGATACACTAATATTTATAATACATTTGTAATAAAAAAAAAATTATGCTTAAGCTTGCAAACCACCTGAATTGCAGAATTCACTGCTTCCCTTAGAATTATTCTGATATATATTTGGATAAAAGTGTCTTCTTACTAAATAAATAAAAGGAATTGTAATCGAAATCTTATGGACATACATGGCTCTCCTTACATGGGCTGACTCGTTAACGAAATAAAAATTACCTCATGCTGCTGCATTAGCTGCACCATTGAGTCCCCCACAAACAGAACATCAGGCTCTGCATCCTTGCACTCCTGCACAAACCGGTTATGCTGCAAAATATAGGACAGATCCAAGCATGTTAAACTCTAATCCTTAATAGGAGCGAGGTGTTAAAAAATAGGAAAAGATTTGCACAACTCTGAGCTGTTTGAAGCACATGCTTCTACAGTGTTCCTCAATGGTGCACACCTGTGACATCCAGCGTCCGTCTCCCTGCACGTCGATGACAGGCGCAGGTTCAGCAGCGGGATTCTCCTCAGCGCTCATTCTGAGTCTGCACACAAACACAACACTACTAATGAGCGGACGCGTTGACGTAATGGAAGTGACCAGCAATGGTTGACTAGTTAACACTGTAGTGAGTGGAAATTTAGTAATTCAACTGTCAATAGGAAAATATAATTAATTGAAAGGGCGCACATATAATTCCGGATACATAAACGCTAGTTACGCCGCACAAAGAGCGCCTGTGTTTTGCTTTTAGTATTGTGTGGATGAGGAGGAGGAGGAGGATGGTGATGATGGACCCCGGATGAAGCCAACACAGAGCAGAGGCTGTGCAGTAAAGATTAACGCTTCATACTGTTCTTTAATGACTGCTATTCTCAGGGACGGTTACAGTATTGTTTATCGGATGGCATAACAAAGAAGAATGAATCAACAGCCGGGGGACAAAAGGAGACCACATTCCCGCACATCACGTCCATCTCTACGCATGTTTCCTTTTGACTAACCTGGCTACAGTGTTTGCAAATCCAGTCTGCAGTGAGTGAATTGCTGGTGTGCAGCAGAGTAGGGCAGGGCTCCCTCAGTCACGTACAGCAGCACCGCAGTCGACTGACTGTCCGGTGGAAGATGCAGATGAGTGTTTCTGCAGCCGCGCACCTCGACTTTGCTTTTTCTAGCTCTCCGGTAGAAAGCAATGCAACCTTAGCCGACTCAGGCTACACAGTAACAATAACGTTGGAGGTAACAATTGTGAGGGTATATAGTGCGAGGTATTTTCAAAAAATCACGGTAAATGTTTGGGTTATGTAAACCGAATAGCATCCAGCCAACCACCTCCCCACTTCCCTGCGCAACCGCCCTCGCACTTTCTGGAAGCCTCACTTCCGCCTCCAGCTATCGTCATCGGCCGCCTCGTGAAGGCAAAACAGTTACAATTGAAGCGGTATCACAGAGGGTCCTGCTTATATTTCATTCAGCTTGTTTAGAATAGTTCGACATACAAGAAATTAACTGTGCTAAACCTATAAAGCCGTAGCCTATATCATATTTGATACGTGGATTTCTAATGCCTTTTAAATCCGATATAATAAAAATATAATAAAATGGATATAATTAAAACGTAGGCTACACAATTTATACTCAATACATGCCTGCTGTCTGACCGACTGTTTATCATTCAGTTCATAATTTTAGTAGCCCAAGTAAAAGTTCTTCTAATCCAGTTTAAAAAATGACCACCTTGAGGTATGGTTAGGGCTGTAGTACTCGAGTCCGGTCTTGGACTCGAGTCCGGACTCGAGACATTTTTCTGTCGTCTCGGACTTGTCTCGGACTCGTTGAATTTGCACTCGGACTTGGCCATTGGACTCGCCAAGTCTTCTAGTTGGTCTCGACCGAGTCCAGCAAAAAAATAAAATAAAAAATTTCTCCTTCAAAACAAAACCACATTTGCATGATGTCGCGACTGAAAACGTGTGGAAAACGCTAGGAGCGCCGCTCTCCTTATTTCCAAAGCACTCTGTAGCCTGCGCTTGCGCTCCAGTGGCGTCTGCTGTTGCTGGGCAACCATGACCCGCTCTCCATGATGACGCAGAAGTTTCAGCAAAGAATAAATGGAATTCCAGCACTTAAAATCACTTGCAGTAGCTCTGCTAATAGATTCATTTATAAAATGGCTATCCTTGTACAACTATGATCATCTGTTTCTCCATCTTGCCTTAGCTTTCAGTATTGTTCCGGGAAAGGATGTGCTTGACCAGCGGTGCACTTACTGCGACCTGAAAAGTTTAGATGTTTCTAATTTAATTTTCTACCTGTTAGATTGTGTTTTATTTACGTCTACACTTAGATAGCCTTTTTTTTTAATCAATAAACGCGTATTAATGTATAGCCTTATGCAACAATTACATATGTAAATTTTAAAAACTTTATAATTATGACATTACATATTTACATTTTCATGTAACAGCCAGTATTTGTATCTGTAACAATCACAAAATTTTTCCTATCTACATTCGGATACAACATCGTACAGTTACTTGATAAGACTGTTATGACTTTTTTAATAAATAATTTAAATAATTATTAATTTGTAAAATAATATTTATCATGCAAGCAGAGAGATGTCATGACAAACGTTTGGTGATCATTTGAACACGACTGAATCCATTCAATGCACACATTTTCATTACGCAGAACACTTTGAGCGAGTCTTAATGTTATTGAACTTCACTAAACAGATGTGTGTGTTCCGCGCAAACCAGCAAAAGGTAAATATGCAAACATGAAGGACAAGTAGACAATGTATCCGTATCGAAGCTGATTATTAACCTACTCTTGAGAGAGAACTGATTTGGTTTTTGAGAGACTGAGACGCGCAGCGCGGCTGTTTGATTGGTGAGCGCGCTGTGCTTATTCCATTCATTCGTAGCATATGGTAGCCTAAGCTTTCAATATTTGCCTTTTAAATATATAAAAATAGAATAACGTGTAGCTATGATGTATTATTATAGGTAAAATTACTCTTGCAACGCTCTGATTTCTGAGAGATGCACAGACAATGCGGTGTTTGATTTGCGCTCTTTTCACTCATAAAGTTTACATTCATTAACTTCTGGCACTGATGCCCTGGCTCACCTGTTATCTAGCAAACACCAGACTGTGTCAGCTTCAGCCGAGTATTCAGGCAGAATTATTCCTTGTCCGTTATTCGTTTTTTAAGCCATTATCCGTGCCATTCCGAATAAGGTATTCGGCTTCAGACACAACCCTAATTATTACATTACATATTTTATTTTAACATGCAACATAGATAAGGTCATATAGTAACAGCTCCACGCAATATTGTAATTCTAAAATTCACGTGGTACTTGCAAACACTTTGTATGCATTATGGTTAATGCATGCTGGAGTAGTCGATTGTTTCCGACAGAGCTCGACTAGTCTATGCAAGCCCTAGTACAGTATGACAAAAATTTCACTGTATTTATGTGCGCATGCCCAGTAGTGCCAAACGTATCCATTCTTGCCTTGCTGTGCGCATTTGTCATATCCCGAGCTTTGCGTGTGTCTGTGCACTGTGCCAATTAGGCATAGTCATATAAATTTTTGACCACAGATATAATGTCAACAAAAAATAAAGTACATAAAAATTATTTGACCTTACAGTTCCAAACCTTGTTTGTTTATCCAAGTTTAGCTCCCAGGGTCGGACTGGGGGTAAAACCAGTACTCATTAGCAAGGCCCCAAAGGAAGAGAGGGCCCTTGAAAAGTATGAATCTGAAATATATTTTATTTTACCTGGATATTTTCATGGGTGGGGGCCATGGGGGCCCATCAGGACTGCCTATGCATAGGGCCCGGGATCTTGTTTAACGCCCCTGTTAGCTTTAACCCTAATTATACACACTTGAACCTAATCAAGCTCTTACTAGACACACTAATCTTCCAGGTGTGTTAAGGCCAGTTGGAGCTAAACTTTTCAGGACATTGGCCCTCCAGGATGTAGTTTGGAGACCCCTGTCCTACAGAGTTGTTACTTTGCACATGCTTTTTGATCATTACAAATAATAATGTAAAATGATTTTCTTAGAATAGGAGATATGCTTTCTCTCGCATCACAAACATTATCAGTAGTTAAGTATGTGGTCTTGAAGAGGACCCTTTTTTCTTTCATTTGGACTCGGTCTTGGACTTGGACTTGAAACTTTTGGACTTGGACTTGACTTGGACTCGAACCTCTTTGGACTCGGTCTTGACTCGGTCTCGACTAGTCCTGGACTTGGACTTGACTTGGATTCGACAAAGCTGGACTTGACTACAGCTCTAGGTATGGTTGTACACAGTGCGTCCCCAGAAATTTTTTGAGGCCACGTACAGTAAATCTTGGGGTGGCAAATCAAAATAAAGAGAAAAAATTAAGGGTTTGCAATAATGACAAAAAGTTATATCTCTGTGATCTCTGTGATTTTATCGATAATGATAATTAGACTATTTTGCTGAGTGTTATTGTGCTGATTGACAGCTGACTCTTATTTTTACCTTTACACAATCTTTTTCTAAAAGTGTGAACCATCTTTTAGGTAAAATACTTGCATTTGGGCTGTTACCAAGCAAATGCAATCAGTATCCACAAAACTGATCTTTTCAATGCTGAGAAAACAGAAGCTGCATCTGAAGTGTTATTTAGATGTTTTTACACACAGTTTATAAAGAGTGTGTAAAAACATCTGAATTATAATGCAGCTCTGTGGGACATGAAATACTTCAACCTGCAGTTACAAATTAATAATTAATGTTTTGATTTTTTACAGATAAATCATTGAAAACTGATGTTTGAAATTATTTTAAAAATTAAAAGGTACCTTAAATGTATAATTAAAACAGCCAGTAGGTTGCAGCAAATCACTGTTAATAAGAGAGTCATTGCGATTGAACCGATTAATTGAAACGGTTGATTCATTTAGGAACGAAAAACACTTTCATGTTGCTCAGATATGCAAAACACTGGCTGTGTTTGGAATGATTTCGTTTTTAGAAAATAACAAAAACAGTGAATATATTGTCTAATAAATAAACAACATATTGGTTATTGCTACAAATAGCTATACTTTGCTACTTGTGGGTTTTGTGGTCCAGAGGATCGTTTAATTAATGACGTCACTAGAACCTGAAAGCTGCGGCTGCGATTTTTCAATATTCCACAAGATGGCAGCCGAGAAAAAAGTAAAATAAAAGTAACACTGACAGTGTGCTTTCTGTGATTACGCTTTTCCAGTACAAGTAGAGTTAGAAAAAATATTTTAGTTTTAGTTTTGTTTAAGAATATAACCGACAAGGTTGTGTAACCTTTGTTATAGCGGGAGGCAAGAACAAATGAAACGAACATCCAAATCCCTGTGTTGTTGCTACACTGCTTATGAGAAACATGTAGTGGCATGCAATGGATAGCCTACCTATAAGAGAGCAGATAGCTTGAGGGAATCTGATGTGCAGAAGTACCTTGTCCTGACCGGTTTTTGTTAACTCCTTTTAAATCTCCTCCTCTTTCCACTCACGGTGAAGAGCAAGCAGTGTGAGTGGTTTAGCATAGCCGCTGTCCTCAGGAGTGCCGAAGTATAACTAATATTTAGATACTGAGTATAAATACAGTAAGTGTTTAGATATATAGTTAAGAGTAGGCTCCTATCATCCAGTATTTTTCCTATGTCTCGGGTCTGGATGTACCTCTTTCCTGCACTGGGTGCGCTTGTCTTGCCAGGTAAGTTTCTACATGGGTCCACCTTGGATTTCGGAATAAATCTAAAACGTTTCTTCTTCTTTTCGGAGTTTTATGACGGCTGGCAAATAATTAAAATGTTTGATTAACTTTTAAATATTTATTTCAAAGAATCTGTTTGAGACTTCTGTGGTCACATGTCACATTATACCTTATACCTATGGTTTAACCACTACTTAATAGTAGTGTTATTCTGTGGTAGGCCTACTTATCCGATTTACACTGCGCTGCCGTTCATAAAACAAGATTATATGAGATTAGATTGATCCTCAGGGGGTTAATGCAGGAATTACAGAGGCTTGGAGCGGATAGCAGCCAGGTGCAGTAAGAAAGATTAACAGTATAGGCAGAAAAAAAAAACATTGGAATGTATTTTTTAATAAAAAATAAAATCTAAAATGAAGTAAACAAAAATATAGTCTACTACTCAAAATATATAAACGTATTATTTGCAAATAGTCTAAGTAGGTCTAGTACTGAGTTGAGAGATCTAGTGAAACATATTTAATGGCTGGAATGACTGCAGTCTCAGTTTAAGCAGAGTTAAACACACTGATCACAGCAGGACCCTTCACAGCTTTAATTTAATGCCTAATAAATAGTTCAGGGTAGTTTGTGCAGAACATCTCAGTGCAGCAATAGTCCCTTGTGAATGAATAATGTTGTATGAGCTGAGTAATCATTGCAAACGTGATGCTGTAAAAATGTTTTGATGGTTCAGATTGTTGTGGCTAATTGTTAGCTGGAAGGACTGGCTGCTTAAAACCCTTAAGATTGCACCGACTATTACCTATTCAGTGTGTAAAGATTGGCACTTAACATGATTGTCAAGATATGACATGCAAAATAGAGAATGTAATATTTAGATACAGGTATTGTCATGCCTGTTTTTACATTTCAGTACACGGTATTAATAAAAGAAACAACTTAATGTTTATCTGATTTTCATGTGAGAGGTTTTATTTTGTAACATCTGATTGTACCAATCTGATAATGGATTTTAAATTAGATTAGGTCTGATAAGAGAGTTATGACATGAACGTGTCTATGACAAGTATCTATATATCTGTCATGAAGTTTGTGGTATGGTTTTCTCTTTCAGTGTTTGCTACAAGGCCATAGAATGTACATTTTAGTGCTGAGTTTAGGGTGAGGAAATGTAAATGTTGTTGGAATGAGCTCTTATATGAACAAGTTAACCCATGGCTTTCAGGTGTACATCATGTGGAGGGAATGGAGTTGCTTACGTCCTCGGAGTTGGAGGCAGTCAATGGGACAGATGTACGGCTCAAATGTATATTTAAATCGACACATCCTCTCTCCGAAGAAAAAGTCTCTGTATCCTGGAGCTTCCGACCACTTGGAAAGATGACAGGAGAATTGGTGAGACTGAATGATTGTGAAGGTTAATGTGAATGAAAATCTTTATTTACTACCGGGTGAAATGAGGCTGAGTTCAGAAAATGCCCTCTTCAAAGGCTGTTCAGATGTCTACAATACAATTTTCCTTCTGCCGCTTTTCTTTTTATTATTTCCTTCTTTCACTTTTTTTTCCAACCTCATTTCAGTGGGACATGCTTCCTTCCTATTTAACTTTCCATTTTAACAACTCTTTCTATTATTCTGTCCTAGATTTTTCACTACCAGAAAAGTGCATTTCCACCGGAAATAGGCATGTTTAAGGGCCATGCTGTATGGTCTGGTGATATAATGAAGGGTGATGCATCCATCACGCTGCAGAATGTGCAGTTCAGATTTAATGGTACCTACAGCTGCCAAGTCAAAAATCCACCCGACATCCAGGGCTTTATAGGTGAGATCAGCCTCAGAGTTGTTGAAAAAGGTAAGAGTTGATGCTGTGCCACTTGTTTGAAAAATGAGCTTGAAAAACCATTTACTCACCCTTCCAAACCTGTGTGGCAGTGAAGGTGAAGCTAGTATGAGCAGGATATTCTGTTCTCTCTTTGATCCCAGCAGCAGAAGGACAGAAGTATGTAATCAACAAGGCTAGAATAGCAGACAGTCTTCTCTGAGAGAGTTATGGTACAGACAACAAGAGTGTAAGAGTAACAGTAATGAGCGATATTCAGTTTACTGGCCATACTCTTATAAAGCTTCACATTCTGTTATTTGAACAGATTTCCTTCTTTATTTCGATTGAATGTACTTAATGGACAGAGCTGGGTAGATTACTTGAAAATTGTAGTCTGTTACTGATTCCAAATTACATGACAAAATTTCTAGTTAGTATGTAATCCATTACATTACACATTTTAGGTAATATAATCATACACATTTTGGATTCCTTTTAGATAACTTTTGTCCTGACTTGTTTATCAAATTAGTTTAAATGGGATAATATTTGACCATATTGATTAAAAAAAAGATTGAGAAAAAAAAAGCTTTCTCTATTCATTCATTCTTATTCAATTCTACCTACTTGTTTTCTTTTTGGTATATGTACGTGTGTGTGTGTGTGTGTGTGTAATCCAAATTTCATGTAATCAGTTACTACCCAGTCAATGAAAGCGGTGACAGGAAAAATAAATAAAACAAGATACCAGGACAGGTAATAAAAATAATGATAATGTTAATAAGAACATACATTTTAAAATAATCTGAATAAAATAAACATTCAATAAGGCAGCTGAGCATTAAGAATACTTTCTGTTTTCTTCTAGTTTCATTCTCTGAAATTGGAATTCTGGCAATAGCTGTGGGTGGATCCATTGGCGTTGTTCTCCTGATCCTCATCATTTTTACTGTTGTGCGGGTGTTCCGGAGACAGGATGATGATATGTTAGTTGAGATGGAGGACCACAGATCAGAGGATCAGGTGCTTTGAGTGAGTCTGTGCTGTTAGTTGCTGTCTGGGCTAACCAATCTGTACCTACTAGTGATAACATATTTCAACACAGGAGTTTCTAATTATATGAAATAACAATATCTAGATGGCAAATTGATCGTAGAAGCTTACGTTCTTCTACTCTTATTTTTACAGATATATGTTTTTAGTTATCATAACCTTTTTTAATTTTTGATTTATGTATGAATACTTAACGTGAGGTCAAATCTCATATTTTGATATCTATCTTTTGTATTCCTAAAAAGATGAGATATGAATTGTTTATGTGTTTAAACTCTGACTTCATTAACTGTTGCTGCCAATTATTATGATTGAGAATTTTTGTCATTCTTCATTGTGTTTGTCTGTTGCACTACTTTACCACAGTTTCTGTCACATACAGTAAATCTGTGCAGCAAAAAAAATAAATAAATAATAATTTCAATTCAATTTAAGGAAGCAATATAAATTCTAAAACCAGTAACAAATTTTGTCAGTAAAGATAGAATGGATGGATCAAAGAGAAACTTCATGAAAAAATGAAAAATTAAACAAATGTAGTACCTGGACCTTAATAATTTTTTGTACTGCCCATCTAAAATCTTCAGTGTTCTGGGATTCTCTGTTCATCAATGCTGCATGGATTTTGCTATTAAAAAATATATTTTTTTAAATGAGTAAATTGATTTTTTAATCCTAGTTTCAAACAAAAATACTGTGCATGTCTGTTCAAATATATCAAATATATATATTTTTTTATAAATTAGTTTTATTCGATTTTTCAAATGTTTACATGTTTACATGTTTACATGTTTTTTTTTCTTGTACTTTACACATTTTTAAATTAAATAAAAAATCAATTTTGTTGTTGTGAATGTTGTGTTCTCTTTGAAATTTTAGCATGGTAAAGCTAGTTTCAAAAGCCATAAATATGACAGATTTTATGATTATTAAAACACAAACAAAAATTGAACATTATATCTGATTTATTTAATTTTTTTAGATAAACTTTGTGGGTGAATAAATATTGTATGTATGAAAAAGCACCCTCTGGTGGCTGTAAAGTCATAAAATAGTGATAACATTAGTTAAAAAGTGACGTGACATACAGCCAAGTATGGTGACCCATACTCAGAATTTGTGCTCCGCATTTAACCCATCCAGCGCACAGCAGTGAACACACACCGTGAACACACACCCGGAGCAGTGGGCAGCCCAAGATCCTCCTCGCTCAAATCGACCAACTTTGCACAGGCTTTCTTGTTAAACATGACTTTAATCAGAACCTAAATTTGTTTATTATTATAGCAAAACTTTGCACACTGAGAGGATATAGTTTAAAAGCATGTGTTTAAGAGACAGAGAGACAAGACAGCATATCACAGTGTGTACCTACCATATACTGTACCCAAAAGTGAGCTAAATCTGACAAAATCTCCAAAAACCTCCCTTTGGGGATGTCCTCATTTGTAAAACAAAGTTTTTTTTATTATTGTAAAAATGCAGAAAGTTTTCTGTAAGGGGTAGGGTTAGGTGAAGGGTTGGTGTATGGCTATAGAATATACAGTCTGTACTGTATATAAATACCATTACGCCTATGGAATGACCCCATTTAGATAGCTAAATAAACGTTTGTGTGTGAGCTGAGGGACTTCTAAGTCCTAGACTTAAAAGGAGTTATTGAATTTATAGATTTTCAATTGTTCCAACCAAATAGAGAACCTGACTTCCTGTACATACGTGTGTGTGTGTGTGTGTGTGTGTGTGTGTCTGTGTGTGTGTTTGCTCACTCACTGCAGTATACCAAAGAGTGCTGAATGAAGCTCGTCCCCTGCCAGACTCTTTTGCTGCACCAGCAGAGGACACCTCTGAGTGTGTGTGTGTGTGTCTGATGAGAAAGAAATGCAGCATTGGTGGGAACTGGTCCAGAAAAGCAGAAAAAACCCTCACAACATTCATTGCAGTACAGCACTGCAGAGCAACCTTAAAACAGCGCTTAGAACTCCAAACTGCAGCCATCATCCCACACACACACTTACACTGATGTTTTCAGCATGGATAGTTTAGACGCCTTGTCGACACTGTATAAATGGACACTTGATGTGACCTGAGATGAAAACGTACTTTTTTTTTCTTTTTTCTTTTATAATGAATTGTTTTGTTTTATAAGCTCGTTTTATTTAAGAAAATACATTAGGTATTTTGGAATATTTTATTTGTCATAGTTTGAAATGACTTCCATATTTGCAGCATGCACATTTGAAATTAGAGCAAAGGGGTGTTTAAAATTTGTTAAAACTATATATAGAATTTTCCATCAACATTATCATAAATTTAAGCAAGAGAGTGCGCCAGTGTTAATTTTGACAGCGAATTCGGATTTAGTCTTAGTCTTAGTCTTTTGAATAACACACCATTTAGTTTTAGTCACATTTTAGTCATCTGAAATGTTTTAGTCTTAGTCTAGTTTTAGTCGACTAAATATCATAAGAGTTTTAGTCTTAGTCTAGTCTTAAGTCTTTTAGTCTTAGTCTAGTTTTTTTTTTTAGTAGAACAAAGTCAACTTAGTTGACTTGACTAAATGTTTCCATCAGTCTGTTATGGAATGGTATTTATAAAATAAACATAAGGCCTGCTCTCAATGAAAAATATACATGCTCTCTGAAAAAGATATGCATTCGTCCTGAATGATATGCAATGCATATGACATTCTTTCAAGATGAAGTACAGTATTATTGAAATAGACAACCACATATATTATATTAGTATTGTTTGTTCATTCAATTTCTTTATTTGTGCTATTTACACAAAGTTTACATTTTTTTTAAGTTTGTTTTTGTTCATTTAAAATAGCACTGCATAGTCTTCACTGTAAAATAAAATACACAATCAAACCAAAATGTATTCAGACACCTTCAACGTTTCTTACAATATCACAGTTTATTTGCCTGTAGTTTAGAAATTGGTAATAAAATATGACAATAACTCAGGATTAAACTGTGTCAGAACAACAAATTCATCTTGATAATGTCGGATGCAATGCTTAATTTGTTTCAGTCTGTGGTGTGAAAAGGTTGCATTAGCAATTAAAGAAAGAAACACTTAAGCAAAACATGGTCAGGTCCCTATTATTTTTATTTTTTAGTCACTAGTAAAACAATATAATCTATTCTATCTGATTTTTGGATTGACTTTGGATAAATTCTTGTTAAAACTACAAAGTAATTAAATCAAGAGCAGTGAGTGATTTACTTTCATTTTCATACATTAAAGACACTGACAGCAGAGCTAGTAAATTAGGCGCGGTCACTTTAAGAGACAAATGCATCCATTATAAAGATACGCATCCGATTTCTTTCCAACTCTTTACTTTCACTGAAGACATAACTACAGACTTTTTCGAACACACTTTCCAAGACGGGTATTTCGACATATTTAGTGTGTATTTGTTGTCGGTACAAAAGCAAGAAGACTTTGAGACGCGTCTCTGCTTGCTCCCTGAACACCAGAACACCGCGCTGCTGAATTGAGCTTTTTCACTTTTCGCTCTTTTTCTTATGTTTATTTAAAATGCGATTTGTATTTGTTCGTTCAGGTGCAGGAGGAGGCAAATGTCCTGAAGGAGAACTCGCTTCAGTGTTGCGCGTAACCATCTGCTCAGTTCAGCGTTCCTGCATCGCGGGGCTGAAGCCAACTTGATGCGTTGAATGCTCGGAGCACGTTATAAAACGTATTCTTAAAATACACATTTCTGTTTTAATAAATGCTCATATTAAAACATAGCATTACACATAAGTAGGTACAAAAATAATCAGTGATACATTTACGACCCCATAAAAATTTGGGTCCAAATGGCATTTCAAAAGGTCGCAGTGTAGTTCCCTGTGTAAACAACTTAACTGTTATGAAAACGTCCTCGAAACTGTGCGAATTTCTGCAAACTCATCTTTGTTCTCTTTTCTGTGTAACTGCTGCTGCGTTTGTTTAGCTGTTGCGCTTGCATTTGCCGCGACTTTTTAAAATGGCTCGGCTGCTTCCATGGCTGCTTCTGCATAGATCAACCTACCCTAAAAGATTCGCTCTGATTGGATCTCTTCTCCATTCGTCCCTCCCATATATTTTCGTCTAATTTTTATTCGTTGACTAAAGTGTCAGTTATATTTCGTCACGTTTTTCGTCATCATATCTGACTTTTTATTTAGTTTTTATTTAGTTTTCGTCCGTGAAAAAGGTTAGTTGACGAATATTTTTCGTCATAGTCTTCGTCAACGAAATTAACACTGGAGTGCGCCTTTTAACTATTAATTTTGCATTTCTGTTTTTCAAACTTCCACCAAACATTTAAAAAAATTGAGAAACTTTAGTTTAGGGACAAATTTTCACTTCTTACTAGTAGTTGCATATTAGCTAGTATATTATTATATTGTAATATTATTATGTAATATTATTATTACTTACAAAGCACATATTAATTAACTTATTAAGTCTTATTCTGCATGAGCATATTTTAGATCACTTAATCCTACCCCTAACCCATAAATTGAGCAGAATTTAACAACTGCCTACTAACTATCAATAAGAAGCAAATTAGGAGTTAGTTAATTGTGAGAATTGTTCCTCAAACTATAGTTTATAAAGTGTGACCAAAAATGTAATTTAAAAAATGTGGTAACACTTTCTGACCCTGTTACACATTGTACATGTATTTAATGTAGTAATAACAGTTAGTAATGTTTAATTACATGCAACTACCAAGCCACCCCCCCCAAAAAACAAAAAACAAATTATTACTGCAATAAAGGATTTATTAAATAAAAAGAAAGACCTGGATTTATTCAAATCTAATTATTGGAAATAATATTTGTAGCAATAAATAAATAAAAGTAATAAATAAATAATACAAGAATGCAAGTTTAAAATGTCCCCACTAAATTGTGAATATGTATTTGCAAATAATATTTTTGGTAATATGGGACCAGTTTTAATTACAATGTCATATATAATGGTGTGTGGTGGCCCAATGCATTATTTGGGAAGTCGTGGCCTAGTGGTTAGAGAGTTTGACTCCTAATCCTAGGGTTGTGGGTTCGAGTCTTGGGCCGGCAATATCACGACTTAGGTGCCATTGAGCAGGGCACTGAACCCCCAACTGCTCCCTGGGCGCCGAAGCATAAATGGCTGCCCACTGCTCTGGGTGTGTGCTCACAGTGTGTGTGTGTGTGTGTGTGTGTGTGTGTTCACTGCTGTGTATGTGCACTTTGGATGGGTTAAATGCAGTATGGGTCACCATACTTGGCTGAATGTCATGTCATGTCACGAGAATTGGTCCCCAAACTAAAGTGTGACCAAAAAAACTTTATTTAGAGGCCAAAAAGATTGCATGACTGGATATTTCTGACACTCTATTGTTAAACAGCTGCAACGGAATGTTACTGGCGTCTTACATTGCTCTATTTCATAATTATGTTGAAAGGTTCATGCAGCAATGGATATTTGGTTTCTATGAATGAGCAATAAAGACTTTTCTTTGATTTGATTAATCATCTCAGTAATTTTAATCTTGATGATCACTGTTAGCCCGCAAAGGCATATCAGCTTTAAAATGTAGCTATAACTTGTAAAACTTTTAGTTATGTAGAAAGCTTTTAACATCCTAACAACAAATGGTCCTGGAATATGGCAGATGACAGCTTGATGTTTCCTCAATATTTAAATAACTGCTCATTGGTCCTCTGTTTAGCATAAGAAAAAAAAAAACATGCTTATGGCTTCTTGTTCCAGTGATTCACCAATTAATACAAATGCAGCTCTTCACACCCATTTACAGTGCATCCTAGTTTACATAGATTATTAGGAGTCCCAAGTACAGAATTTCTGGTTTCAGATGACAATTGTCCTGATCCAGGAAAACCTGACACTGCTGGTGCAGCCTATTATCAATACCAGAGGGGGTGGGGTTGAGAAATGCAGAGTCATAGGAAACTCAATTCTGCCAGTTTATCATGGATGTGTGAGAGAGGGACATATACACAGAGTCGCAGTCACTTTACAGGCGAACACACACATGTACAGTCTGCTCATATTCATTTATGTGTCTTTCACAGTACGGGACAGTGATGCGTGTCACTCTTGTCAACCTGTCATTGTTAATTGATGTGTATCCCAGCAGTTGTGGCACCATGTTGCTTTCTGGAGCTGTCCTCCCTGTTGCCTCTCTAAAAACTGCAATGCAGAAGAGACTCCGGACCCCAAATAACACTGCCTAACAACTTGAACCCACATTTACTGCTCAGAGAGAGAGAGAGGAGGAGGAGGGAGGACAGGAGCAGAGAAGGGGTGAGAGGAAGGAAGGGAGAGACAGACAGTAAGGAGGGAAAAAGTTGAGTATGTGCCAGATTTTAGCCGATTTTTTCAGAGACCGAGAGAGAGAGAGAGAGAGAGAGAGAGAGAGAGAGAGGAGGCAGGGCTGCTGTTGAACAGACTAGCTGCAGTTGTCTTCAGTCCTTCAGTGCTTCAATGCTCTTCACTTCTGTTTTACCGGCTGGATTGCGCGAGTCCCTCAATAGGCGCGTCCGTGAGAGTGCGTGTATGTGTGTGTGTCAGAGGGTGTTTGTGTGTGTGTCTGAGCAGTATCGGGACCATAGCACTGCGGATTTGTGTGCAGCATATTCTGTGGACTGATGCCCTCTGCTTCTCCAAATAGGACACACAGATTTACCTGCTTAACAGAGGTACGGCACAGACACACACACACACACACACGCACACACATGCTGACTCAACAAGACACAGAAACACTCAACTCTTGTGTTGTGCCATTTGCAAACATTTTGGTTGGGTTTTCATAGTCAGAAATGTATAACATAATGCTGAATAATGGAATTATTAAAAAGTTCAGTGTGTTCATCTTTACAGTAACAAGTGTATGTTTGTATATATATTTTATAATTTTTACAAATGTAAATATTAATGTATATAATAATAATAATAATATTATGTCAGTTAGATATAAATATATATATAGATGTAATGACAATAATAAAATAAAAAAATAATAAAAACTAGTTATAGTATGTATATATGTGTGTATATATGTGTGTGTGTGTATATATATATACATATATACTTGCGTGAGTATATACTTGCTGAGCTATGTGGGTTCTGTCAGCTGACCTCTCTTGGTGATGTTATAACAGATAGGGTATAGTTGTGGGATCACTTTTTTAATATAGGTCTTTGTAAAGTGTTTTTATTTTTATGTACTTGAGTTTGTATGTACCCTTCTGTTCAAAACTTCCCTTTTCACAGGTCCGAGGGCAACCGAAAAACAGAGCCAGATCCTTGTGCTTCCAGGTTTCTTGAGACCTGGACAGGCCTTTGACAGAAGGAATCTTATGTTTGATGTTAGGAACTGCAAGCACAGATTGATCTAGTGCACAGCTGCTGAGAAGTGTCCAGTAGTCTGCCCCCACGCAGCATCTTTAGGACTTCTGGGAAACTGACAACTGAACTAAACTGCTGAGATAGACAGGTGCACGTGACAAAAAGAAGGGAGAAGAAAGTGAAGTGAAAGATGGAGACACAGAGCAGAGGACGTCTGAGAGGAGGAGGCGGTGGCGTGGCTTCAGAAAGAACTGCATCCTGTCTTCTGCTCACACTCATCTTTGGTAAGACGCTCCTCTTCTTCTATAGAAAACATGCTGTTGTTAACTGTAATGTTCAGTTATGATTTTGATTTACAAAAATGAGCTCGAAAAACTTACGAAAGTATGTACTAGTACCAAGTCCTGGACTAACTGTGCTAATAATTAATATTGAAAATTCATATTAAAAGCAGTGAGCTTGCCAAGTATATGCAGTTCTCTGATGTCCTAAACACAGACACACAGATATCCAGATCCTAATGTTGCATTGCAGAGAAGCAGTAGAGTAAAGTGTTAAAGTCAGCATTAGTTTAGTGGCTCAAATTTCTGAGATATTTCAACCGCTCACAGAAAACTATGATCAGAGTTATAATTAGTTTAATTTAGTTTACAGATAATTAAATGGCAGGTTCAAATTTTGTCTGTCAGTTATGATGACATAATATGAATGAGTGACAGACAATTATTTGTGGGAGTTGTGTACGGGACGTCCCGTGCTGCTCTAGAGAACATACTGGACCACCAAGGACTAATGCAAGATGAGACTTACAGTAAGGAAATTTTTTTCATGGCTGGTAAAGGGGAGGATCATAGATCTGTATTCAAGCGGAGTTATTTAAGAGAGCTGAGATGAAAGACAAGAGGCTGAAGATACCATTAAATAGGCTTTAGAATCGAGCATGGCTGGAAATTATGATTGTTTGAGGCAAACTGCTTAAGACACTTTGAAATATTTTTCATCATGTAGTTTCAGACTATCTGGGGTTTGCGATCTACATTTATTTTACACCATAACTCTGTATTTTATAGTAAATCAAAATGTTCTAATTTATGCCTATTTTTGTTTATTTTTTATTGCCTATATCTTCTATTATTAGTCACTTTGGAATATAAATCATAGCAAGTCTCAGAAGATAAAAAATGTGAGTTGCAGTGCGGAAAATACGGTATGTACCCAGTTTGAAAACCCCAGTCCTAAATTATTTTGAAAGATACATTACAGAGAATAATTAGGTCTCATAAGACTTTTTCCTCATCAATTTATATGCAAATAAATGTTTCTCTGGGGTAAAACAGCAAGCTACATTTCTGTAACGGAAGCACAATGTCTCTTAGAATACATGATGACAAGCATGTTGATTAAAGTACACGGTGTTTCCACAATCACTCATGTCCTGGTTTAAAATATCTCTCATGAAAGGGTACAGTTGATTGGTAGGACCTCTTCACTGCTCATGTAACCTTTCCTGACGAGTAACACAGCTGTGTAAACTCAGCACTCTCACGCCGGCACATGTTCATTCTGTCACATTGCGTGCCAAGCAAACTTCTGGATACCTGACGTCAGAGAGCCCAGGTGTGCATGTAAGGTCACCATAAAAAGTCATCGCAAATACCAAGAACAGAAAAGGTTAAATATAGATGAATAAAAAATGTTATGCACATGAAACAGTATCTCTGTAGAAGCACATCTGAAATGTGAAAGCTGTTATATGAACCTACATGCTGACATATTCAAACCCCATAATCAGCTGTGTTCTGCATGCTAGAAAACCCCATTAGAGAACTGTCCATAGACTGTTTTTTATTATTATTATTCATTTCGTTTTGTTTTTACTATTATAAGTATTACTATTACCCCCATTTTTTACTATTACTCTTTCTAAACCATGATTGAAAAATAATTTGTTGTTTGAGGGTTGTTGAGAGGTTTCTTACTTGAATAATTACATTTATTTATGCTATAAACTCTCACAAAGTTTTATTCATGATTTATTTATTTGAACATGTCTGGGTGCTGAAACGATCACTGAGCAAACCACTCAAATTGAACATAGGTTCTCCAAAGGTTGGCAGCAAAGCATACAGCAGGTAGCAGGTAAAATGTTATGTTGCATAGTAAATATCACTCTGGGCTATAACTAGAAGGTTGTGGGGTAAATGGAGCTTCAACATAACCGTTATGAGAGAAAGCAAGAGAGAATAGATGGGTGCCTTGTGTATATATATTTGTATATATATATATATATATATATATATATATATATATATATATATATATATATATATATATATATATATATATATGTGTGTGTGTTGTGTACCGTATTTTTCGGACTATGAGTCGCACCTGAGTATAAGTCGCATCAGTCCAAAAATACGTCATGATGAGGAAAATAACATATATAAGTCTCAATGGGCTATAAGTCGCATTTATTTAGAACCAAGAGAAAACATTACCATCTACAGCCGCGAGAGGGCGCTCTATGTCTTCAGTGTAGGCTACAGGAGCAGTGGACAGCATAGAGCGCCCTCTGGCGGCTCTAGATGGTAATGTTTCCTATTGGTTCATTTCTCTTGGTTCATTTCTCTCGGTTCATGTCAAATTAATTTGGATAAATAAGTCGCACCTGACTATAAGTCGAGGGACCAGCCAAACTATGAAAAAAAGTGCGACTTATAGCTGGAAAATACGGTGTGTGTATATATATATATATATATATATATATATATATATATATATATATATATATATATATATATATATATATGTGTGTGTGTGTATGTTTGTGCACATGTCAGTTTGTCATTAATAGATCTTAATGACCTTTGATAGATTTTCTTCTTCCTCTTCAGGTTTTGATAATGTCTGTTCTCCATCCTCATCTGCTTTCTCTTCCTGTTTCAGGTGTGTGTTGTGTTCATGCTCTGGAGATGTCGACTGGTAAGATTCCATTTCTAGAAGCAGTGAACGGCAGCACAGTGCTTCTGCCTTGCACCTATGCCAGCTGTATTGGAATCACTAACCTCTACTTCAAATGGGAGTTCAATGATAATGGCACCATGGTGAAGGTAACAGATATTCCGTTTAATAATCATGGGATTACCTACTTATTCCACTAATGTACATTAAAAACACAAACAATTAGTGACGGGATGATTGATACAATTCAGTCACTTTGAGCGCTATCAGTACATATATTCACGTTTATAATTGTGGTCTCAGACACCCCGAACAGAACATTAGAGTAACAGCTCACCCAAAATATATCATTTTTCAGCTACCCACATCAATTATTAATTATGATTTTACCAAGCTATATAGCCTTACTGGCACAAATTAGTAGTTTAGATGAGATTATATCAGATTACAGGGAATATTGATTCCACACCCTTGTATGACATGGACTCGGACTTCCGAAGATCCTCCGCAATCCTTTGTCAGATTTGGTCAATATTATGACTCGATATGGAAGAGAAAACAAGTCCGACCACCAGATGACGCTAATGTGCATTGTGTTGAAAGCTTCGAGTAAAGAAACGTTTTTCAGCACAATTTCATGAAAGCCTCGGTTTCCCATCTCTACAAACAATACACCTTTACAAAGATAGGTCAAAGATATCAAATCTATCAAAGATAGATCTGCTTACATAGACTCTAGTTGCTAAGTCTAACATTGATTAGATGGAAATATAAATAGCAAATCTTACTTTATCTTGAGCTGGTTTTGTATGCCTTCAAGGGTTCTTACAAATCATTCCATTTACCTGACATTGTTTCTCAGTGTCATGTTCTGTGCAGTACATTTTAAGTGTCCTTTCAAGTATCAGTCTTAAAAGTCAAGGAGAGCAGTTGGAAGTTATCAGTAAATTAAGATATAAATTTGCACTTCAGACAGTCTCAAAGACAAAAAACATATCTATAGCCAGTGTTAGCTGATCTTTACATGTGCTCAGTTTAACATTAATAACTGACAGCTCTGTTTCCCATTTAGCTGGCTGATTCTGTAATTCCAACGGATCATGTGGAGGCAAATAACGTGAAAGTTTACCATGAGAGGGTGAACTTTGTCGGCTCCAGTAAAGGAAATAACATCTCCATCCTGCTTTGGAATATAACATTTGAAGATGCAGGTGTCTACACCTGCTTTGGCAAAAACCCCAAAGAGAAGGGCAAGAATCACAGCGCCATTTTCACTCTATATGTAGTAGAGGAATGTAAGTGTTGCAGGGTGGTAAGAGAGGGAGTTACAGAGAGAGAATGATACATGAACATCACACTTCAAGGTCATTATCAAAATAACTCTGTATGCCTTTGTCTCCTCTCTTATTCCTTTTTGTCATATTCTCTGGCTACCCTATTCTCAGTAAGGGTGGTTGATAACACACTCACCATCATTATTGCCTCCTGTGTTGGTGGATTCATTGCTTTTTTAATGGCCTTCATGCTGCTAAAGAACTTCACTCTGTTCGTTCTCGCAAAGATTGAGGAAAAAAAGTGAGTCCTTGGCAACCTTCAGAATTTACACATAAGCATAAATTCTTGTACCTTTTTCCAGATATGAATCATGTCATTGCATGACAATAAAAATGAATTCTAAAACAATTTATATAAAAATGTATATGTTAGTAATAGTAGTATGTGTAATATCTATATTATATCTATATTATCTTCCTCTCATTTTACCTATTTCTTTCTATATTTTTTTCAGTAAGGAGTGCCTTGTCACCTCTTCAGGGATTGATAACACCGAGAACGGTCTGTCGGGCTCCAAATCTACACCAAAGAAAGCATGACAGCGTGCAACCAAACACAGTCCCACATGCACATGAAAACATGGATCAGCCATCATGCATTGCCCTCTCTTTTTATTTACATCTGTGTTTACAAATGCTATACTTAAGTTTTTATGATACAGAGCAATCATAGTATTAAACAAGATTTTCATTCATAACATTTCCATGGATGATATTCACATGACTCATTTAGTTGATGCATAAACACAGATATGAATAAAAAGAGGGGCATAATGAATATCTGCATATATTTCAATTTATATATGCATTTTAATATGCACCACACATGCAGCCTCACGCACTTTAGTTTCTTGGCCCACACAATATCTGTGGGCTGTATTTATTCTTATGATAGAAAAATGAAATATTTTCTTTAACAATGCTTGACACAGGGACAAATGTAGGTGTGCTATTCATTTATTTCATTGAACTGGACTGTAAAGCTGAGAAGGGCCCATGGCCTTATTTGTATTTGACTAAAATAGTTGTGAAAGGAGTACATTTCTTGGGTTAAAAAAACAAACAAACAAACAAAACATGCAGTGCTGTTTGTCAAATGGCCATTGACTTTGAAAATATATCTGTTGTAGAAAGATCAGTTATGCAAAAGTGATTTGCATCGTTTCACTGACAGACTGTCATAGCTGGTTAATAACACTGCATGTTTTAATGCAGTACCTCTAAATAGAGCAAAAAAATTTAAATCAGCAGAACTCTGATTGCAATAAGCATGAAGGGAGAATTAAGCCTTATTTGAACAGTCTTGAGTCCAGTTTAAAATAAACCTCATTACCGTTTTTGCTTGAAAATGAAACACAGGTGCCTGTTAACGCTTCTGTCGCCACCTTTTGGTGAGGATGATTGAATCAATGCAGAACATTACAATGCAAAAAAAAAACGAAAAAAAAAAAAAAAAACAGCAAAAGCCACCAAACAGTTAGTAAAAACAAGCTAATGAATGATACTTGACAATCTGTAGAAATCAGTATCCTCTTAGAAAAATTCCAGAATTAAACTTTGAAAATGCTGCTTCAAATAATTTCCAATGAATTATAGCATGTGGTAAATGGCCATAAGTTTTAGGAGTACATGGCTGACTATAACAGTAGAAACATATGTAATGCTTTTTTATTGAAATATTGAAACAAAATTGTCACATACTGAACATAATTATCATTAGCTTTGAAACTAAAAATAGCTTGGTGAATTCCCTCACTTAACAAAATATGAATACCATAAAGGAAAAAAATAAAATAAAAACAACATAATATAACCTTTTGATGCAAACAGACATACTGTGACCTGAAAACCATGCAACTCACCCTGACATAATGAAAATGCAATATTTAAAGGCAATAAACTTATCATCATACAGTCATGCAGAACAACTAAGTGAAACCATATACAGTCTTGTTCAAAATAATAGCAGTACAATGTGACTAACCAGAATAATCAAGGTTTTTAGTATACTTTTTATTGCTACGTGGCAAACAAGTTACCAGTAGGTTCAGTAGATTCTCAGAAAACAAATGAGACCCAGCATTCATGATATGCACGCTCTTAAGGCTGTGCAATTGGGCAATTAGTTGAATTAGTTGAAAGGGGTGTGTTCAAAAAAATAGCAGTGTGGCATTCAATCACTGAGGTCATCAATTTTGTGAAGAAACAGGTGTGAATCAGGTGGCCCCTATTTAAGGATGAAGCCAAAACTTGTTGAACATGCATTTGAATGCTGAGGAAAATGGGTCGTTCAAGACATTGTTCAGAAGAACAGCGTACTTTGATTAAAAAGTTGATTAGAGAGGGGAAAACCTATAAAGAGGTGCAAAAAATGATAGGCTGTTCAGCTAAAATGATCTCCAATGCCTTAAAATGGAGAGCAAAACCAGAGAGACGTGGAAGAAAACGGAAGACAACCATCAAAATGGATAGAAGAATAACCAGAATGGCAAAGGCTCAGCCAATGATCACCTCCAGGATGATCAAAGACAGTCTGGAGTTACCTGTAAGTACTGTGACAGTTAGAAGACGTCTGTGTGAAGCTAATCTATTTTCAAGAATCCCCCGCAAAGTCCCTCTGTTAAAAAAAAAGGCATGTGCAGAAGAGGTTACAATTTGCCAAAGAACACATCAACTGGCCTAAAGAGAAATGGAGGAACATTTTGTGGACTGATGAGAGTAAAATTGTTCTTTTTGGGTCCAAGGGCCACAGGCAGTTTGTGAGACGACCCCCAAACTCTGAATTCAAGCCACAGTACACAGTGAAGACAGTGAAGCATGGAGGTGCAAGCATCATGATATGGGCATGTTTCTCCTACTATGGTGTTGGGCCTATTTATCGCATACCAGGGATCATGGATCAGTTTGCATATGTTAAAATACTTGAAGAGGTCATGTTGCCCTATGCTGAAGAGGACATGCCCTTGAAATGGTTGTTTCAACAAGACAATGACCCAAAACACACTAGTAAACGGGCAAAGTCTTGGTTCCAAACCAACAAAATTAATGTTATGGAGTGGCCAGCCCAATCTCCAGACCTTAATCCAATTGAGAACTTGTGGGGTGATATCAAAAATGCTGTTTCTGAAGCAAAACCAAGAAATGTGAATGAATTGTGGAATGTTGTTAAAGAAGCATGGAGTGGAATAACAGCTGAGAGGTGCCACAAGTTGGTTGACTCCATGCCACACAGATGTCAAGCAGTTTTAAAAAACTGTGGTCATACAACTAAATATTAGTTTAGTGATTCACAGGATTGCTAAATCCCAGAAAAAAAAATGTTTGTACAAAATAGTTTTGAGTTTGTACAGTCAAAGGTAGACACTGCTATTTTTTTGAACACACCCCTTTCAACTAATTGCCCAATTGCACAGCCTTAAGAGCGTGCATATCATGAATGCTGGGTCTTGTTTGTTTTCTGAGAATCTACTGAACCTACTGGTAACTTGTTTGCCACGTAGCAATAAAAAATATACTAAAAACCTTGATTATTCTGGTTAGTCACATTGTACTGCTATTATTTTGAACAAGACTGTATATGATGTAAATATTGATTTAATAATCGAGACATGACTGAATGTAGTCTCACAGATTTTCAGAAGTTTAGCTAATAAGCATTTCAAACTTTCACTTGAAGGATTCAGGGAATTCAGTGGAGACGAGAGAAGGGACTGACGTCAAGCAAGTCTGGAGAGGTCTGTTCATTCATTTAGAAATTAAATAAGATTAATCAATAGATAAAATGTGCCAATAATCTATTATTAAAATACAGAGGTGCTGTACAAAACTCTAAATGACTAGCAACAGATTATCCCGTCATTTGAAAAGATATGTTATTTCTTTTAGTTATATATTACTTAATGAGATATATTTCAATAACGAAGTTCATAGAAAGTAAATATTGAAACCTCTATTGATCTGCTGTAGAGAGCTCACTTCTTCTGCTTGAAGAATTTTACAGGTCTTTGGATTTTGCAATTGTTGCTGAATCTTGGGTGATGTTGGTCATGAAAGTCTTCCTTGAAAAAGCAGCTTGTCTTCAGTGCCAAAAGAAGTTAACTCTAGATGAATAATCTAGCTATAGAGCACAAAAGGAGAAGTCTGGTCAATAAATATTATATTTGGACCTGAACAAAAATCTAGTAGCTGTCCTCTCATACCCCTATGTAACATCACTAAATGTAGATTGAAACAGCGATTTCATTTTGAAACGGTATCTTATATTTAACATTGTAAAAAAGGGGAGTATCTTAAATTATTATTGTGTTTGTTAAAGGGTTCCTTCAACAAACAGTTGTGATAATGTTATTGACCCTCAGATTCTTTTTTCTTTTTTATATATGATCTTATGGCACACAGGTTAGTAAAGCAATACATGTTTAGAGGGCTCTTTAGCTTCTTTTAATAGGAGAAATATTGGAAAGGTACATTCATACATTTCCAAAGCACTTGTACTACCTCTTATTCAAACATTTTCATCATATCATTGTGCTGGACTTGCATTTAGTATTTCTGCATTTAATGTTTTTTGAAATGTTGGAACAGTTGAGGTTTTCTCAGGTCGCTCATTGAAAGAGTTTGATATTCTGCTTGATATTGGGCTTTTAATTAATGTTTTCCTTACGGTCTTCCTTCTATTAATGCACTATTTAATTAACAACATATCAGTTTTGGTTGCATTATTTATTTGTCAGGCTTGGCAGTAGTCACGGCCTAATTGTGATAAACACACAGTTTTCAACCAAACCACAGACATTAGGAGTGAATGCAAAGGGGAAGTTCCGACCATCATGTGAAGTGTATGTTTTTCCTGAAAAGTATTTCTCTGTTAATCTTTTGACATTGGAATGTAAAGCAAATTTCTCTGAGACCTAAAAAAAAATTTAATGCTGCCATATCGTGATATCGTGCATGTGTGTTCACGCAACCTGTGATTCTAAAAATGTGTATGAAGCTTTGTTAAAAACCTTAATGAAGAAATCACTGAGAAAATGCAATAACAGAGGATGTGGTAGAAAATTAAAAGGTGGATGGCTGGTTTTATTTTCTTCAGTTTCTTTCAGGTTATCATTTAATTAACTCTGATGCATGAGGAAATATCTTTAATTGGAAAAAAACAAATTGGTAATTGTTTTTTTTACTGAATCCGATACATTCAGATGCTTTATGAAGACCGAGCTACACTAGATGTTGGGACAAAAATGTAAGACCAATGGGAATAGAGGCCTCAAGGATTTAAAAGTCCACAGAGTCAAAAGGAACACGGTCTAAAGGAGTAAAAGTTTGGAAAATCATAAACTTGGAATTTGGAACACCAACCTGATATTCGATCTCAGCTCATTGTTTGACATCAGTCCCTGTAAAACTGAATGTAAAACACATGCTTTATCATACATGCTCCACTTAGCCCATAATCCCGAATTCTCGATCCCATTGTTTCCTTAAGCCAGTGTGCAGCCTGTTTCTCCCCATTGGACTGCACAGTCATGCATATTATATTTCTTTATAAGAAGCAGCAACTGAAATAAAATGTTTTGGACAAAACAAAGGTTGTTATGTGTTCTGGATTAGTAATTGCAAGAAGGAAGAGCTTTATTATTTTATTTATTTTTTGCTTTTGGTCAGGAAAAAAAATTAAAACCGAAAGTACAGCTTTACAATGAACAGTAAATTTACAGGAAATGTGAACAGTGAGACTAAAAAAAGCATGATGTTTTTTACATAATACTTATGTCGAAATGATTATAAAATTGAACAATATCTAGAATCAAGATTTCTGTTCTCGTCTGAGATTTGGCTTTCCTCCGATGTCACGAAAGCATGAATTTATGCGCCCATGGTTCACCTTCTCATGGCCATCTCTGAAACATGACATTCAATATGGAAATATATTTTCCTTTCTTGTACATTAATGTGCACAAACATGTGAAACATACCTCCATTACGGTGTAGATCCAGTTGAGAAGTTGACTAACATCAGTGTAAACTCCAGGTTTTCCCTCCCGTGCACAGCCCACTCCCCAGCTCACTATACCCATCAACTGCCAACGAGATGAAAGGTACACTAGCGGACCCCCACTGTCCCCCTGGAAAAGAGAATACTTTAAAGTGACAATAATATTTGGAAATAGCTTTCTTCTGGATACAAAGACAACGATATACATCTCCTCTGAAGGCGAGCCTGTATTAGATTTTTAATTGTTGTAACCTGACAAGCATCTATGTTTCCTTTGAGGAATCCTGCACAAAGCATTCTGGGAGTTATTGCAGAACCGTAAACAGAGGGCTTGGAACACTCTGATCTGTCAATCAGGGGCACCAAAGCTTTCTGTAGCACAGAGGGAAGCTCACCTGTGTAAAATGAGAATGAGGAAATGCCAGAGACAAAACAATGTAGAAAATGTGTGTGAAACTGAACAAAAGGTGGATTTCTGATTTCAAACGGGTAGAAGGTCACAGTCCTGCCTTAGAGTTTCCAATTATCCATTAAGTTACAAAGCCCCTTCCTCTTACCTTTCTCCTTGAGCAATCCCCACCCAGTCACCACAAGCATCTCCTTCACAGACAGCTGGTGTGGGGGTAAACAAACTGGCAAAATTGAGTCTAAGGATATAGAGAAAATGAGACCTTTAGCCAGTGACATTTATTTGGGCATCAAAAACCACTGACTTTACTACTCTAAGGGGTACTCCATCCCAAAATGAAAATTGTCAATCCCTTACCCAGATGTCGTTCCAAACCCATAAAAGCTCTGTTTGTCTTCGGAACACAATTTAAGATATTAGAAATGAAAACCTGGAAGCTTGAGACTGTCCCATAGACTGCCAAGTAAATAACAGTGTCAAGGTCCAAAAAAGGTATGAAAACTCATCATCAGAATACTCCATCTGTGCAAACTGGTTTATATGAAGCGACTGGAACACAATTTGTAAGTGAAGATAACAAAAATAATGACTTTATTCAATAATTCATTTGTCAATGGTCTCCTCTGTGTCACTTCATATCACTGTGCTGCGTAAGCTCTTCTGTCCTGCACACCACAAGGATGCGCTGTTTTGTTTCAAATCAAAGCAAACTACACATAGAACATCCTTGTGGCACAAAGGACAGAAGAGCTTACTTTGCTTACAAAAAGTGTTCTTGTCACTTCATATAACCCAGATTGCACGTCTGATGGCAGATGGAGTGTTCTGGCAATGATTTTTCATACCTTTGATGGACCCTGACACTTATTTACTTGGCAGTCTGTGGGACGGTTTCAAGCCTCCAGGTTTTCATCCAAAATATCTTAAATTGTGTTCTGAAGACTAACTGAGCTTTTACGGGTTTGGAACAACATGGGGGTAAGGGATTAATGACAAAAATATTCATTTTAGGGTGGAGTATCCCTTTAACTACAGACCTTACTTGCTTCGAGTACTTCGATGTTAGAGTAATTACTCCAATTTAATTAGGAATTAAGTTAAAAAAAGTTTTTTTTTTTTTTTAAATGGGAGTTCTCTTGTTGTTATTAAAAAGGATTAAAAACATTGTATCTTAAAATGTCAAGCTAGCAGCAAAGGAGGGAAAATATAGTTAGTAGTGCCTCAAGCAACTTTGTCTTGTATAATAATTTAGTCTCATTTTAAATCTCTGATACAAGAAAGCAGTAAATCAGAATGGATAAATGAAGTACTGTACCTCCAACAGTGACAGGCCAAGTGAGTTTTAGCATGGCAATGTCAAAGTCATTACTCAAGTGACTGTAGTTATTGTGGACAACAATCGTATCGACACTGACACCCCTGGATCCTAACACTTTGGTCTGACCCAACACCACAGTCCATCGACTCAGCTCTCGTGTCCTGCTAAGAGTTTGTGTGTGAGAAAGTGATGCAGCAGGTTACTAAACGACAACTAAGTGGACAAACTAACCTATAGTCATAAATGTAAACAAGTAAAAATTTGTTTTCTTAATGTAAAGAGAATAATTTTATTTAAAATCAACTGGTTTAGGTTTACTATTTAAGACATATCATTAGTCAACTGAGTTCTTTAGTGGAAAATCTGAATAAAATCAAAATGCTTTTGACTGAAATTCTGTTCTAGAACACATCTTGCATTTGTGAATGACTTACCCTGTGAAACAGTGAGCAGCTGATATGACCCAGCGCTTGGACAGTAATGCTCCTCCACAGACATGCTGCTGGTTCCACTGAAGACTAACCTGCCACGGCCAGTGTTCGACTGCTGTGTCCACCCCACCAACAATACGGTCCTCTCCCACCACCTCTCCACAGTCTGTATTAACACACGGGGGATATTTATAATAATCAGAGACCGGACCAAACAAGATATTAGAATGCTTCCTAATTGCTGAAAAAAAAAAGAAAACTGTAAATAAAATTGACATTCAGATTTGAAGTAGAATTAATTGAAACAAAAAAATTCAATTGATTTAACTTATTTCAAAGTTTAAAAATATGGAAAAATGCTATTTATTTTATTTGCTTTATGTACAGCTAGAAGGACCATTGTTGAACATGCATGATTTTCCCAGAGTGTTTTAAATATCTTTCAACTGCAATTCAATAAATTCCCCTTCCTGTCATTCTGTCCAATTGTGTGTGCTGTGGCCAATTAAATTCAAATCCCATGAATGGATAGGAAGCCAAAAACAATGCATAACCTGATCCACACACACACACACACACACACACATCTCAACAGTTTTACCTGAGCAGGACACAGACACCACAGAGCCAGATAAACATCGGTCACTGTGTGAGAGCACATCATTATTTCCATATGTAAATGACAATGATTATTTTAAGTGGAGATATCACAAATTACCTCATAGCAAGTGTATCTCACCTGACTAAGAGGAAACTCTGGATGTCAGAGTGTGTGGAATTTTGGCTGACTGTAGCAAATGCATCTTGAGGGTTGAAGAGCAGACTCTTTACCGGGACTCGTGTACTTCGTGGACTCCTGTAGTGGAATATTTCCTGAATAAACACTTTAAATAAACGATTTATACTGCAATCAATAGGAAGATGATCATATTTCTTAAATGTTGCAATATGACAGCACTAACGTGGTTTTTACAGCTTAATTTACTAATGGTCATTGGTTTTAAGCCATTGTGCCATGCGTGCGCTCTGCTTACACTGTATAGCCCAGTTGTTGACAGGCTAACCGTGTGTGCTTTGTCCTCCAGTTATCAGCACACACTGTTCTCCATCCTCCCTCATTAATGAATACCTGCAGGACCAGTCTGTCCCCCATCAGCCTCACTACATCGGTAAACATAGATGAAATCACTTGTTTGCCTATAAATTCATCTTTAGTAAAGCAAGGCAGGGGACAGTTAAGATTTCTCAAAAGTGGTGTTATAAATAAAGGTTCTTTACTGGCATCTCTGGTTCCATGTAGAACCTTAAACATCAGTGGCACCCTTCAATTAATTATATTTTTTAGATTTTTATCACATTAAAAATGTATAAGAAAACAAAATAGTAATTTTAATAACTACCGACTTTAAGGTTCTTTATGGAACCCTCTACGAGGTTCTATGGCATAGCATTAAAAAAATATGAATTTTAAATAAGGAACCTTTATTTTTAAGATTGTGAGTGTGCATAATCACCTGGATAAGTGTCAGTGGTCCGCAGTTTGGATACACATGTGATTTCATCCTCACCGCCTGCACAGTTAGCCTTTCCATCACATGCCTTTTCTATTGAGATGAACTTCAGTGAGCCAGAGCAGAAGAAAAACTTGCTATTCACGATCCTGACGGCTGGAAAGAATACAATAAAACAACAAAGATCATTTTCAGAGAGAATGTTTTATATTAAGTGATCAAAGTGATAAAATTATTGTCAAATAGTTATAAGCATTACAATGAAGAAAAATAATGATTGCATTGCAATAGGTACTTACTAAAATATAACCCCACCATCAAGGTCGCTAGTATGACTAGCACACAGCACACGGTGATAACAGTCGATCTCCAGCGTGCTCTGCTCTCCTCAGTCCTCAGTCTGCTCAGTTCTCGCCTTCGCTTTAGCCTCAGGGCCATGAGAAGCCAGAGAAAAAATAACCAATAGAAAGAAATCTAGCCAAAACAGTGGATTTTACTGGTTGTATGGCTAAATATATTCTGAATAAGTTTGTAGGTGTGACTGGTAGTATTATCTCATAGATCTAATTAGTGAATCTCACATGGGATTCCCATCATATGAAGGACTAACAGCTCACTAGACACTAGCAGTGTTTAGGGAATCCCTAGTTATCACCTTCACTCAGCTGATCCGTGTTAACTAATTAGTTGATGAGACTTTGGCTGAATTCAGAACAGCAACTCTAGTTCACGAAACAGCTTACTAGTTCTGCCACATTTGAGTAGTAGCCTATGCTATATACCAATGGCATTCTGAATTCAGCAATTGATTTCATATTCAGTTTAGCATTTATTGAATGAGCACTGTGCATTGTCCGAAATGATTGCACTATATTTTAAGTAATAATTGTTAATAATTTTTAAATTCATTTTTAACTTTTTCAAAGTTTTTACATTCCTTGATTTATTGTTGATTATTTTATGTAAAGCACATTAAATTACCATTGTGTGTGATATGTACTATATAAATAAACCTACCTTGCATTGCTAATTTTTTTGGCATCTGAAAGACACATCTTGCCGAATAAAAATTATGACATGCAAAATACCAGGGTTTTTAAATATGTCCGACACACCTATACCTGATGCACATTTGCCAGTTTTGTATTAGAAATTTGAGACACTATTTATAAACGTGACTGTGTTTTGTCTGTGAAATGTATTAATGTGATGTTTGTACTGGCAGTCTTAATATATTCAACACTCAGACTATCTTGCCATTATTCTTAAATTGTGTGGGATATTGTGTGAAATGTGATCTGTGTACACATATCTCTATGATAAAGAATGACAGTCTGATAGCATCAATTTCTCAAAGTTTCTCAATTTCTGTTGTGATGGAAAATTCTATTCACTGTTTGGGTATCTGAACTGCAGTGTTTCTATTGACATGTTGTTAAGAAACTTTTTAAAAAGGTGGCCTGTTAAACCAGTTAAACAGGTAAAAGAGAGGGAGAAATGAGTAACTACAGGGTTGTACTGTGCCACTAGCATGTGCATGACAGAAAAGAAATACATAGCTTAGGGTTACAGGTAGAGTCTTCCTTATCTCTTTAAACGGATACTCATCAATGGAGCACAAACAGGTTTGAACACTTTAATACCTAACAAAATGTTCTCTAAACAAACATGGATATATAGAACAATTAATTATATAGGTATTTCTTGTATTTCAAGTGTGTGATCAGATCTTTTTGTGGTTAGTTTTGATACAACTCTTGTTTTGTGATTTTGTTAATATATAATTGTGAATGTATTAGCATAACTTCTTTCTCATCAGCTTGTGTGTAACATTACAGTTGTCTTGGTATTGTGTCCTAGTTACCTTAGTTACCTGTAATAATTATTAACACATATACATTCTAACTTTCTAGGTAGAATATTTTAATAGTATTAGCTATTACCATTTGGTTATAAAATAAAGTAACAGAATTATAAAAATGAGGCATATTACATGTGAGTGAGTGAATGATTCACTGTGGGAAATATATAGAGTATGTTTCAACTGGATGCCATTAGACAGAAGATCTGCAACATGCCATAAGAAAAAAACACAGTGTTATTTAGCGGACGTTGGTCATTGATAATTATTACAAATGTGATTTTTGTGAAATCTAAGTATGGAGAAAATCTAAACCAATTAAATCATCTGGATTTGTTTAGACTCACAATAAATGCCTGTCACTGTAACTTACATCCTGTTGGGTTCAGTGCAATATGCATGGCAAAAAAAAATTGTCTAGTATATTAGACACTACACTAGTGAAAAATAATTATCCTAAAATTTATATAAAAATATACTTATATACTACAAATAGATTTACATATTTATTTGCTCAATAAAAATGTAATGCAGTTGTACTATTGTTATACTTAACTGGTATACTTAATGTCTAAATCTGTATTATTTTTTTATTATTTTTTTTGCACTTTAATTGTATGGAAGTATTGCTGAAGTCCAACTAAAGATACACTGAAGTATATTTGATTGTGCTAAAGTGGACCTGTTACAAGTGTACTCCAGGCACACTCTTAATGTCAGGCATTTAAAAACTGATATTGTTCAAAGATCATACAATCCTCATCAATAACACATTTTAGGCTTAATTTTAAGAACAAGTAGTACTCCAAATAAATTGTAATTATAATTTTTAAATCAGTTCGGTCTCAAGCAACATGTCAGTAAATATTTTAATAGATTTGAACTAAATTTAGAATGAAAGAAATTTATTTTAACTATATTACTTTTTTTACTAGGGGAGGGTAGCAGTGATCTGGTATATAAGGAAACCAAAATAAATGTAGTCCTACGCTTCTTTTGTGTGTAGTGTACACAGCTATTAGAAAACCGGTTAATGATTAATGGGTGATATAATATCGGTTATTTTAAAAAATCACTTCGTTATGAAAGGCTACAACAAATTCCAGACAAACAACGCACCTATATAATACATTTAAAGTGGCTATGATGTCTAAATTGCTCTGTTAACTCCATGCAACATCTTGCTTCTGTCTTTATAATGTTTATATGTAAAGTATGTCTGTAGAGCAGGTGTGAGTATGGGCACTTATTTGGCACACTGTATATGTGTTCATATTTGAATATGGAAAAGGAGGTTCATGGGATCACATATTTGGTCAGGCAGGACTAAGTGAAGGGAATTTCTTTCACCAGTTACTTGCGCAACAGTGTGCTGTAGACTGATGTGTATCAGAAGGTTTGTGTCTCACATTACTCCCCACCACCCATCCTCGTCCAGATTTGTTCCAAAGACACATTCGAATGTACCAAAAATCAGGATTACAATGTTTGAATAAGGTTCTAAAATGTTGTCATTGTTGGAAGAATTTATTTGAGAGACCAGAATAATTAACTGTGCCCACTGATGGTGAGGAGGTAATTTTATTATAGTGAGAGAGAAATGAATGAATATACAATACATTGACAAAAGAATTGGGACACCACTTTCTCATGAACCGGTTTGACTACTGTTATGGAGTTACGGTATGTATAAGAAATTCTGTCCTTGTTGAACAGAAAAGCAACTCCACTGCATCAGACTCATTTGAACTCTGATTGACAGTAGTTATGTTTAATTTGTAGACGGATGAGTGTGAACAGTGTTTATAGAAATATAGATTTATAAACATCTTGCATTTATTTTATGAACACAGACTGAGTCTCCTCCCTCATATGATTCTGTGGTGAATCACAACAAGCCTCCACCTTCATATCTTCAGACACTGTCAGCCAATCAAGTCCAGCCGTACTACATACCACAGCCAATACATCCAACACCTGTTCCTCGTGCAGTACAGACAAGTAATATTTTAATAGCATACACTACCTATACACACATAGGTCTTAAAAACATGGTCATTGAAATCATTTTAGGGATCATAATTAAATCATAAAATCTTTGTATCTGTATTAATTATTTAATTAGCATTTATGATTTTCAGTCAATAGCTACTGTTGTTTTCTTTCTGCAGTCCAAACACAGAGAGGTCAAGCTCCCTCACACAGGAACAAAAGGTATTGCTATGGAGGGTCGAGTGGGACTGCTGTTATAGTTGTGCTAGTTGTAATTGCCGTCTGGATAGGAGGTGAGCATATATTTCATATGTAATTATATTTATTGACATGTGTGCTGTTCTGCCTACTACTTTTAATCAGACATTGAATACTGTATTTTGGGTTGTGTCTACTATTACAAAATTTGCATGTGTCATTTGGTGCAGCCTCCATGAAGAGTAATTTTTCACATGTACACTTTTAACTCTATTTTTGACTCCTGCACAGTGCGCTATGGGCCTTTACTGCGGGCTCCCGCAGAGAAAGAAATGGAGACAGACACGTGCCCTCCTTCATCAGTCAACTGTGATGGAAAGAGAGATTGTTCTCAAGGCAGTGATGAATCTCGCTGTGGTCAGTGTCAATCACATATCAACAATGAAATCTCTTTTCAGTTGGAAATCATATACTGATTTGACTTTAATGTTTCTATAGTGCGGTTTGGTACTGCAAATGAATTGCAGGTCATGACTTCTAAGACCAAAAGCTTCCTCCCAGTCTGTGCAGAGGGCTGGGATAAAAACATAGCAGATCAAACCTGCCAACAGCTTGGCTTCAGACAGTAAGTATAATCCACACACACATATACACACACACACACAAAGAAACAAACACAAACCCATAATTCTTGTGATTTGAGACATAGAAGCACATATTAAGCAAAACTTTTAAATACTTTTTAATTATTTTTTTTTACTAAACATTAATTTAGAAATTACTTGGTTTAGCAGGTTTTATGAAGAAAAAAAATAGATATAGATATCAATCATTTTCTTCCTTTCTTCTTCTTCTCCATATTGTTTATTGCACTTATTGCAAAAAATTTTTACAAAAAAGAAAAGATAGCCATAAAGGTTATCATGGCATTGAATCACAAGCAAACAAACAATATTAAGAACAATATTAGATCTCTATCAAATGTATTCATGTGTGTTCCGGTTTGTGTGTTTTACAGGAGTTATGAAGTTGGTGTCTTGAATACCAGTTCATCCGCCTTTCAAAGTTTGAACAGTCAGTTTACAAACACTATCCAGGAAAGTGTTAATACAAGGTAAAAACCAAAAATGTGTCAAATTTGCTGCTGAAAAACAGCAAAAAAATTAACAAATAAATATTAATAATTTAACCTACACACACACACACACACACACACACAAAACTAAAGCAGATATAGCTATTGCAATCAGTGGATGTGTAGCTACAGTAATTGTATTATGCTAAATGCATAATTCTGTTGCCTTGCAAAATGCAAAACACATGAAGGTCTGCAGCTAAACAATGATCGTACAAATTCATTTAAACTAAATTATAGACGGTTTCAACGGCATCAACATAAACAAACGTTAATGCGCGTGAGCGCTTTTGTGGACCTAACTTAACTTCCGGTAGACTCCAAATAGAATCAATAACAACAGCCAAGTCCCTCTAGAGTAGGTATTTTTTTATAACAAACAAAATATGTTTGCTGCGTGGATCAGGCGGATTTAATGAAAATGCAAATTCATTCTTTGCCAACAGGAGATGTTTTAAACATAGACATAAAGCGCTAGAAATAGAGGTTTCCCCAGTAACAGCTGTAAACAAAGCAGAGCTGGTACGCTCACACGCTGCTTTATCAGGCATATAACATGCAACTTCAGAAATACAGCGATAAAAACAACTGTGCCTCGTTTTGATATTTAAACATAAATGTAAGGAATTATTATTATTAAACGTGCAGTACGTTACGTAATGTTACGTTACTCATGTTTATTTAACGAAGCCTTTTTGAAAATCGATCAGTTTTAAAATTGTGGCGAGTCTCCAAAAATAAATAAATGTATGGGAAACACATCCCGCAGCACGTACAACGACCTGAGCCCAACTTCAGTCTACTCATCACCTTGGCTTTAACTGCGTTTGTAGAAGGCACCGCAGCCAGACCGATATAACACAGACCGGAAGTTAACTTAGGTCCAGGCGCGTGCGCCCGATGAAACCGTCTATAGAGCTCGGGCGTAGACGTCATGGAATGGTGCATTGTGGGTAACGGCGGCCATTTTAGAGGCATCGCAAAGCAGGTTTGTAATAAGATAATAGCCAGTCTCCAGAAAAAGTGATAGAACGTGACAAAAAAAGTTGCCTATACCTATACGGACAAACTTAATAATGAAGCCAAACAACGCTACTTAAAAAAAAAAGGTTGTAGGCGGAATCGATCCCTATGAACACATGAAAGTTTACCAAGCCTCAGTTTCCCTGATCATTTCTCCTACCGGGTCTGTGGAGTGAGCGCTTACACCTCCGATCAATTTAAAAATGTCACTTTCACTTTTTAAAAAGTCACTGGAGGCTCACCTGCAGATCATAAATGGATCTGCAAATTAAACGTGGAGAAAACAATCTTTCTCACTAAGGAAATGTTAACATTAACCAAGCATCAGTGGTGACACACACACACACTTATCAGATTCTGCGAGCTATGAAGCTTGTCTATGCGGGTTTGTTACACTTCAGGAGTAATTACTCACCTATCATACTTGCAAAAATCCACTGTTTTCCTCCGGTAGTTCTGTAATCCGGTATAATATTGACGAACATTCACCTCAGACACAACCCACCATTCACCAAAACAAGACGCTTAACTTCCTATTTTGAAGTTCGTTCCAGTTTATTTTTATTTTTTTTAAACAAGTTGTTCAAATTTGTTAAATACAGTCAGCACAAAAATATCAAAAAGCAAATTAAGTTCAGGATTGGGTCAAAAGAAAATGTTTAAACAAAAAATACAGACACTAAACTGACTCCCTTACTGGCCAAAAACTAGAGAAAACGTAATGTGTTTGTGTGTGTGTATGTGTGAGAGAGAGAGAGAGACCATACACAACATGTCTCACCATAACTATGTATTATAATATTATCGAAGGTGATGGTTTCCCTCCGTACAGCGGCGACCCAAGCCATCTGACGCCTCTTGGTGATTTTAGACACCTTGTGTTTTTTTTTCCAAGTAGGAAAATGTTGAAAACTAATATGATTCACGAAGTGTTTGCCCTGTCGATCATGAAACCGATTACAGCAGTTCACAATACAGCAATACTGAACCATTTTCCAAAAAATAATCAAAATTAATGACCAAATGACCAACGTTACCTAATGCCTACTATACAGTACATCTACTTCTGTACCGCGATTCCCACAATGCATTGCGACGTGACGCAACGATCCCGACCTCTATACAAATTACAAATTCTAATTACCTAAAAAATTTTTACGAATTGTCAGTTATTTGTATTGCAACATGCATCTTGTCAGTGTAAACAGTAAACTATTAAATTCGATTTAAAATGGTGATCAAATATTTCATTTTATATTAATTTTATTATTTTAAAAAGTTACTTTTTTTTATCACTGTGGACATGGCAATGAGTATGAACATGAATAATGATACATTAGATACAGAAAGGTGTGAAGAAACATGAAGCCAGAAAACGCTCTTGGTCTCTATCGTGTGTAACAAAGTTGTTTTAATTTCAGTACATCCTGTCCTGGTCAGCAGACAGTGTCCCTGCAGTGCAGCAGTGAGTACTTACATGTTATTGCTGCGTGATATTGCTAAGTCTAAACACTCTCTTACTTTCCCTCCTATTCTTTCTCTGTTTAGAGTGTGGAAAGCCACCAGGATTGAGGATCATAGGGGGCAGAGCGGCTGCTGACGGTCAGTGGCCATGGCAGGCCAGTTTGCATTTCCAAGGGTCTCACTCATGTGGAGGAACTCTAGTGGCTCCAGACTTCATCATTACCGCTGCTCACTGCTTCCCCAAGTCAGTATACATTACATTAGACAGATTTGATAACTAGACTATATGTTGGAAACAATATCATGGCCGGTAATCCTAATTAAGATTAATGAATACATTAGCAAACAATATGCAGTATGCAGTATGCACTATGGACGAATAGATAAATGACTTTGCTTTTTTCTCCCTTTCTTAGAGGAACACCCGGCTCACAGTTGCCTAGTAACTGGAGAGTGTATATTGGTTTGGTGTCCCAGCTCCAGCTTACCAGCCCATATAATGTAAAGCAAATCATTTTACATCAGAATTATGACCCAGCGACAAAAAACTATGATATTGCCTTACTGAAACTTAGTAAACCTGCCAGTAAGTTTTTACTTATTTGATGTATAATACATAAACATTTATGCAAATCATAATATAACTGACATAAACTTAGCTATTTACCATACACAGCACTGTCTAAACAACAGTATACCATAAATATATAAATCAAAGAGGCACTTCTGACCGCTGACAAGTTTTGTTCATACTGTTAAAAGGTAATATACAGCCTGTGTGCCTGCCTGTGTTTGGCCAGGCGTTTCCTGCTGCCAAACAGTGCTGGACCACAGGCTTCGGAGTTACCAAGCAAGGGGCTGGTATGTAATGTACAGTTGCTATATGTAAGCCAATGTATTTTGTTGAGTTTGAAAGTATTGATTAATAACGCTGGCCTTTACATGTGTGTTTGCAGACAGCATTTCCACTCTTTTGATGGAGGTTGCAGTAAACCTGATAGACTCAGCTGTGTGTAACTCATTTAGTGTTTACAGAGGCCGGATCACTGAGAATATGCAGTGTGCAGGAGATCTTAGTGGAGAGAGAGACTCCTGTCAGGTTAGACATGTTCTCGTATTCAAAAGCTTACAAATGCTGCCACCTTTTGGTACAATATTATATTGCAGTTTGAACTTTGTACTTAGTTCATTCAGTGTTATTTCTTCTTCAATGTTATTTTAATCTCCATTTCTCTCCAGGGGGACAGTGGAGGTCCACTGGTGTGTAAAGTTGATGACAAATGGTATCTCACAGGCGTAACAAGCTGGGGAGATGGCTGTGGAAAGCCAAACCGTCCAGGGGTCTACAGTGATGTAGGGCAACTTTTAATGTGGATATATGGCAAGATGCAGGTAAACACATTTTTCCATTTTAACATGCAAACACACATAATATTGTTTGTCATGAGTTAACATACTTATACAAACAGTCTCTTACCATTCTCTTTTTTCTATCCTTGTGTCTTTCTGGCTCTGTTTTTTCAATTACAGCTAGCGCGACCATGACCTACTAACAACAATGAAGAACAAATCTTGACATTTTTCTCTGTTGTGTAAAAATTTTATGTAATGAAATAAGATTTCTCAATTTTTAAAATGACAGAGCACACAGTGAGATGCACTTTTGCAGTAAATATTAGATTTATGTAAAATTTTGAATTCATTATTTAAATAAGGATGATGTAAATGTGTCTGTAAAATCTTTTATTTTGGGAATACTAACGTTCTTCAATAAAAACATGGATTACATTACTGAATCTATCTTGTAGAAAATGCCAGGACATTTAAACTGTCCAGTTCTGTACTGTATAGCCTATTGTGTATTATATGTAGAAGATCTACTATAGAGGAAGAACTACTATTTCCTAGCAAAACATGTAACATGTAAAGTAATACAATGTAAAAAGAATACAGTGGAGCAGCATGAACTGAAATCTCTTTCACTCTGAAAATAAATCAGCATAAAAATAAAACTGTATTTCTGTTCATGAACACAACTTATTTTCCGTCTAAAAGGTGAAAGCTGGCGGGATCTTTTTCTTAGTCATAATCATTAACTTTAGAAAGAATACCCCACTTGGTCATTTTTATTTTTACACACTGCTAGATTTATTATGAAAAGAGAAAGCAAACTCACTTCTGATTGTTCTTATTTGAAAACAAGAAAAAAAACTACTGAAGCAATCAGTTAGATTTACAAATACACCCACATGAAACTAAAGTGTTTAGTTATGTATTTGTTCTATACTTTTTTATGTGTTCTTTAGAATATGACAGATTAATTTTTAACTACCCAATGAAATAGAACTAACAGATAAACGAACAGTCTCAATGTAATTTATTAACATCATTTAAAATGTATTAACATTACAAAAAGTGTACATTTCACAATGTGTGTATATAATTTTTGTATTTTACATCATGAGTTATTTATTTATCTTATATTAGATTATCTGGCCTTCAAATTTTAAATCTCTGGTCTGGTCTTGTTTCTCAATGAGCTTTAATGACCTTGTCATCTTATTGCAAGGGCACATTCAGCACTGCTCAATGGTTAGATATTAAGAAATGTCCCAAAGGCTTGTGTTTATGTGCATGTTTTAAGGTTTACTGGATAAGACGTGTCAGAGCGAAGGGTTTGAAGGTCGTTATATACGAAACACACACACTTTCTCTCCTCCCTGTAGTTGTCACTGATTTGTCATTCGCTCCACCAGTTACAGTTCCACCATCAGAGAGTTTAAGGAGCTCCCTGCAAACATTCAAACTCCTCTTTGACTTACACAGTTCTGCTGTTATCAACCTTGAAAGCTTTTGAGGTCCTGCAACACTGCTAACGATGGGAGTGGGTAAGTTTGATTCAACTAACTTTATATAATGTTATCAAACATAAAAAACCTGACTGTATAGGCACTAAACTTTTAAGTATGTCTTTAAAAAAAACATCATATACCACAAATTTTCTTTCACACACCCTTATGTCTTTAAAAAAACATATCATATACCGCAGATTCTCTTTCACACACCCTTATGTTCTTACAAACTTGTATGACTTACTTTTTTCTGCAGAATGTAAAATTTTTAAATTGTTAGAAAAAAACAATGTTTTGGTTGATTCTTCGCGGCAAACTATCCATTTAACAAATTTAGACATGTATTATAAGTAGAAATAATATTAACACTAAAGTTAACATATCCTTGTGTGTTCTCTTTTAAGAAAAACCTGAGTATTCAGATGCTGATTTCACCTATGGTAAGAATGTCTCATGGTTAATTAAACCCCTTTATTAAACTGACAGGACTGTGAAATGATCATAAACTCATTTAAAAATGTGTATTTTGTGAGTATGAATGTAGGACAATTGATTGTATCTTATTTTATATATCTCAAGAGTCAAAGTAACAGTCCTGCTCTTAACAGCCAGCTAAAGTTGTGCTCTACAACTATAAATGCAAAGTTTCTTTTAAAAACACTTTTGTGGATATCTTGTTTATAAATATCTTTGTGTGTGCTTAAGATTATGAGTTGATCAGAAAAGGAGGGCTGATCTTTGCAGCTGTTTTGTTCTGTTTGGGCATGGCTATCATATTCAGTGAGTATGTCTAGGTTCATGCAATCTACAGCATGTCCTTTCTGCATAAGTTATAATAAAAATACAAGCAAACACAGCAATGCATGCACACATCGTTTTTTTTTTTTTTTTTTCATTGTGTAATCAAACGTTATCTTTTCTGGCAGGCAAAAAGCTCAACTGTGGAAACAAGGCGTCTTCTAAGTAAGGCATATAAAATATTTATACAATAAAAGACACACACATACTCCTCTCTTACCTCTTGGTGTGTCTTCTCTGCAGGTTTGAAGACAATGGTGATCTTTGACCTCTCCTTCATTAACCTTCACCGTAAGCATGCATATGCATTAACATACATTGTTACACTTTTGGCAGGCATATTCCTAGCAAGCATTACATCATGTTTTTAAAAAATAAATGTCATGACTTTCTGTCAAGAAAGCTTTTTTTTAAATGACTTTTAAAAGGTGATGGTCTTTCTTTATTATTTTATAAACTCTGAATGTTTTACAGATTCACAACATATAAAAGTATATTAACAGAATGTTGATGGAAAAGATGAATAACCAAATTTCAACTCTCTTTCTCTGTTTTCTGCAGGTAAACAGACACCTCAGTAAATTCACCAAGGAGGATCACCATTTTCCATAATCACTTGTGGTCTCAACGTACAGTGAAGATTTTTTTTTTCAGATAAATAGTTCATTTTCATTTCCTTCTATGTATACTGTCACAATAAAATAAAACTCAAATGATCCTTTCTGTGAAATTTACTACAAATTTAAAGAACACTGTAGTCAGGGGTGGCCTGTATTTCAAATACATGTACATATTATTTATTAAAATATTATTTTGTATTTAAATACCTTTGAAATTCTCATGTATTTTACATTTAACATTTAATCTGAGTATTTTTGAATTTTCAAAATACATTAAGGTACCAACCTCCTTATTAGAGCTGATTTCCTGCAGGGATGGGCAGTATTTCAGATACATGAATTTGAAAATACTATTTTGTATTTTAAATACCTCTGGGGAAAATTCTAATGTGTTTTGTATTTAAATACATTTAATCTTAGTAATTTTAGTTTTTAGTATTTTGTATACTTGTTGATACAGGAAATCAGGCAGTCTAATAAAGAGGTTGGACTGGCAAAAAGTATTCATGTATTTTTAAAACTACAAAAATACTAATATTAAATGTATTTAAATACAAAATAGTACAAATACATGTATTTGCCTACTGCCCCATTCCTGATTGTAGTGTCAGATATAGACTATACGTCAAATCTTGACGTATACACTCACGTGTTCAACTCAGACGCATTATATTTTAAGATACTGCTTCACGAAGTTATTTTTAGAACTATATATACGATCCCAATAATCTGCAACAACTCTGTCTTTGAAGGATGCTGCTTCGCCTTTAGATCGGGCCTGCGTCCGCGCGCGCTAGAGCTCGGCTCTTGTAATTGCTCAGCGCTGTGCTGTTGTCCATGCGCCACTGGGCGAGTCTCGGCTGTCTCACTAAACCTCTTTTATTCTCAAAAAAGGAGAGCGAAAGAGGGCAGATTCGGAGTTGGGCTCCGGCCGTAAGGACCGCCATTATTGGGAGGCTTGGACAACCACTTTCACCCTCAACGCACAATGTTTATATATCGTAACATTTAAAGACATGCGTGGCCCAGATCGCTCGTCGATTTTGGCTACGAAAAACTGGATGTTGTGCCTGATTGCTAAGGGCATCGCTGCATGCCGTCTGCACACGGTGAAATCAGGATTTTATGGCCACAACAAAGGGCATTATAACAGATCAAACCAACGTGCTTAGGCCAGAGGAAGAAATAATAATAATTAAAAAAAAAAACATTTTTCTGCACGGAAACGACTGGCCTCCGAAAAAGGACATTTCTTTGTTTGGACATGTTTAGCCATCGGTAGATTTTCAACAGCCGTTTCAATGCGAACGCGATATCAGTAAGTAGCGCCTGACAAAAATATTCCCTTTGGAAACTGCAAGTCTGTCAAGCCACAATCAAACATCCCCCACCGAATTTAACGTCCTCGGCTTTTTTACGTAGTCTTTTGTTTTCATTTCTTTCTGGTTTCCAACAACACTGACCGAGCCGGTTGTAAGCGCTCTTGCGCTGGCCTGGACGAGGGAGAAGGGGTTGAGAAGGGGAAAGGGAGGACGGAGAAAGGCACTGGTATGTAAGCTATGTGTGTATTAACCCCGGTGTTTCATTAAAACAAGTATTAACGAGCAAAAGTAGACCGTGACACATACGTAACAGTTTTCAGTCGTTTAAGAAACCTAAATCGAATATCTTTAAATATGAAGCGGAGTAGTAGCTACAGAAGAGAAATTGTATCTAGGCTACTACTAATACAAGTGAGTGCTGTCTATTGTGCAGGCAGCGCCTTGGTTGCACGGGAAAACGGATTTATCTTGCACTCTAATAATCCCAGAATGTTAGAAATGGGCAGACTATTTTCTCACGTGAATGTGCACCTTGTTAATCGCTATGTAACGCTGCACTGTAGAATACACCAACGTAGATGAGTCGCGCTAATTTATTATAACTGCATACATGATTTAAATACGTGAGGGAAAATGTCACAGACAATTGAGTATGTAATTTATGTTGGCAGCAGCACAGAGACAGCTGAGCCGCTCATAGAAAGCAGTTCTGAACCTTGACATCCCCATTACGTAGCTTTCATGCTTAGGCTATGCTGGGCCTAGGCTTTGGGAGTGAATCCTTAGCAGTTGTATTTTTTAGGGTTTAGAACTTAATATTGTGTATTTTTGCTTGAAGAGTGTGCCATAAGATGTTTTTATTTTGCCATGCACATACAACCACAACAGTTATCGATGTATATTCAAGCCATATATTTTCTAACAACAACAGTGGGCAAACAGCAAGTTTTAGTCTTGGTGTCGTGTGTCTTGGTGGCGTTTGAAGGTAAGTCTAAACAGCTGGTAAGACTCTGATATCATGTAGCAATCAGACAGTATTGTCGCTAGCACCCACTTGGACTGCACCTGACCCGCCTGTGGATCGCCTGCTTTGAGCTCTGTAGTCAGACAGTCTGTATTTGTGTGTTACAACACCAGATATTGCAATGAGGATTCAGCAGCAAAACATTTCCTGTGTCTGCACCAGTAAAAGAAAGCAGGAGTAACACATTGTCCAGGAATAGCTGTAGAAAAAAATTTAATAGCCAAAATGTTGTTTTTTATTGTATTTGGTACAGCTCTAATTAAGTGATGAGTATATATATATTTTTTAACAATACAACAACATAAATACTGTGTATGCCTTTGTTTTTGGTGTAAAGTGCAATAATTGTTGTCAAAGTAATATTTATTTTTATCTTTAATGAATACATTCTTTGAAAATGTGAAAATGTCACCCATTAAGTTGTCTTATTTACAATATGCATACAGTTAATACTGGTTTCCACAACTGCAGGTGACAATGCCTTAGTTAATTCATGAAAACACTGTTTTCTTTTGTGGAACACACAAAGAATTTAAGAATATTCTGCCACTCTTTTCAGTATAATGAAATTGAATGAGGAGGACTGGTGCTGTCTAGCTACAGAAAAGCAAAAAAGTAACATGAAAGTAGCAACTTAAAACAACAACTTAAATTACGGTTAATTTTTTTTCAAATAAATGTATCAAACGGCTTTAGAAGACATATCACATCAGCCACTTAAGATGCTTTTCTGAAGCTTTTTTGTGCTTTTCTGAAGCTTGAAAGCACCAGTCCACATTCATTGTAATTGCATGAAAAACAACAATCACATACATTATTTAAAAGTTTCCCCTCTGCATTTCATAATTAAAAGACATATGGGTTTGGAATGACATATAAGTGCAAAAATGATGGAATTGTGGGTGTGCTATTGTGTTTGAAATAATACAGAGATGATTAAAGAAAGAAATCATTAAATGCTGTTAATATTGTATTCACTAGTTCTTATTTGTTTAAATGTGCTTGCTATTAGATCATGCTCATAAAATACTTTGAAAATGTAGGTTAACTTTTTGACACTTAGTGCTACAGTTCACTGGGGAAGTAATTACCTATACTGTAAGGTTTTATGTATTATATTGTACCTTAGTATTTTGTATGTAGTATTGTGTAATCAATATATACAACCGGAATGTCATAGAAACTTGAATAATTTAACAACCACATAGCAATGCGTTACGAACAGCTCATACTGACCTGGAAACCATCTAGTAACACCCTGGCAATGTTTTGGAATTGAAAGTTGAACTGACAAGCACCAGTGACATTCAGATAATGAAATATTGTAAAAGTTGTCATTAATATGGTTTGGGTTGTAAGAATAAGGGAGCCTTGGTATTTTATTTACAGTATTGAACTTTGAGATTTGAAGTGACTACTTCAGACAACAGAAGACTTATTTCCTGCAAATGAACTAATCAGGAATTTCCTATGTCTTTAAATAGCAACACTAGCACTAGCTAAGGATAACAGTGGATTAATAACATGCTGGAATTATTGCTTATGCCTGCTGTGTATGCAAGCAATGTGGCCATTTAAATAATAACCATTTGAAGTCTGAAGTGTTGTTTTGAAATTGGGCAACTTGCAAAACCTAAACAACACAAAATAACCAGAAACTAGCAAACAGTCTTTAAATTCAGTGTTCAAATTTAAAGCACATTATGAAACCAATTGTTAAAAGATAAAGGACTGTAA
>NW_020526224.1:0-28452 GCF_003368295.1 Carassius auratus
GTGAAAATGAGAGTTTATCTCGTATCAGAGATTCAATACTTCTCCTTTAGTCAGAACTTTAGTGACAGTAGTTTGACTCTAAGAAATCTATGCAAATCAGTATGAAGCTTTCTTCACATTTCTTTATATTTGCTTGAAACAAATCACTGTCTTGTGAGATCCAGTATTGAGTTCTAATGTTGATAATAATCCTCAATGATCAGGAATATGTTGAATAAAAACTGGAATTTGAGAAGACTATGTACAGGAAGCATGCTTTTATTTCTTCTAAACTTTTGCATTTCATATTTGAGATATTATATGTCAGAATTGTATTAGAGCAGGGGTGTGTGTAGTGTGTGTTGTTGTCTAAAGAATTTAAGACCAGCTGTTGCCATGCAGTCATCTTCACAAAGCTTATTTCCATAAACTTTTGACCGGACACTGTGACTAAAACTGCACTGGGAAAAAACTATACAACATTTTAAGTAAAAGTGTTGCAAACATTATTTTGCTACATAAAGAATAAAAAATAAATAAAAAAAAACGGTAACACTTTACAATAACAGTACATGAATCATCAAATACTAATACCTGAATTAATAATTACTTGACTATGAACTAATGATGAGTTAAGACATGTATTAATCAAGAGCTAATGAAGAACTAACTTAACTATGACATGAGTCATATGAAATACTGCATGAATAACACTACCTTAATTACATGTTAGTTCCTGCATAATAGTTAATGTATTAATTAACACTTTGAGATAAACTACAGTAAACCACACGTTCTAGAAGCAAGATGTATGAAAATGACACAATTTATAAATTTGCCACCAGCTCTGTCACAAACATCAGTGAAAGACAGTGGATTTATTGCAATATTTGCGTTTAACCTAACTCATCCAACGCACAATGATGCATTCATAATTAAAAACGACTTTATCATTCGGTTTTGAGTGATTCCACTGCTGTCCTACAATAACATTAAGCAGACGCAATTTTCCAAATTGAAATCAGTTAGCATAGAGATGCTGATTATCACTTTTGTTACGTTATGGTTTGGCTTACTGTCTTTATATCAGACGTTTGTCTGGCTCTTCTTTTGGGCCACTATCGCTACTTCAAATGATCAACTTTGCTCTTACCGTTCAGTTCCTTCTCCATCCAAATGCAGCCACAGGACCTCTTCTCTTCAACTTATTTACAAACCACAGAAAAGGACCAAATACCTGACTTAGATAAGTTGAATATGTATAGAACATGTGTAATTGATAACTTTTTAAAGATGTGCCCCACAAAGACAAATCATGACATAATGATACATCAACAAGTCATGAATTAATGTTACTTTATAAGTAATAAATGATGAGTTAGTAATAATGTGCCCCCCCAAGTAAAGTCATGACATAATGATACATCAACAAGTCATGAATTAATGTTACTTTATAAGTAATTAATCATGAGTTAGTAATAATGTGCCCCCCCAAGTAAAGTCATGACATAATGATACATCAACAAGTCATGAATTAATGTTACTTTATAAGTAATTAATCATGAGTTAGTAATAATGTGCCCCCCCAAGTAAAGTCATGACATAATGATACATCAACAAGTCATGAATTAATGTTACTTTATAAGTAATTAATCATGAGTTAGTAATAATGTGCCCCCCCAAGTAAAGTCATGACATAATGATACATCAACAAGTCATGAATTCATGTTAGTTTATGAGTTGTTAATGATTACGTAATGTGAAGTCATTATCTAAATAATCTCAATTAACATCTACAAAGGTGACTCTTATTTTGCAACAGTATATTCAAGATGATTATTTCAAGATAAATATTACCCAGCACTTAAAGCACAGAAATTAAAAAGGTAAAATACACATTTTATTAAACAAAGCTTTTAAATATCAGTGCACCTTAAATCAAGAGGACAAGTTAACTTGTATTTTACTTAAATATTACATAAAACACAATCAAAAGTTCAGTGTGTTGTCCTCTAAACAGGAAATTGATGGTGAATATCTTTTATTAGGCGCCCAAGTGGCCCCCGTTTATTTTTTTCACCAAGCCAATGAGTCCACTCTATGAGAGAGAGGTGCTCTTTTAGCATTTTCTCTGTCCTGTTCCCCCTTAGTCTCCATACACTTGTTTTGTATGTCAACCAAGCTCTTTCAAGGTGTTGTGAATGAGCTCCACTGTGTGGGTCTACAAACCACTGGGAATGGTTCACTGTAAAATGTTTGTAGCCCATATTGGCCAAAGCCCCCCGGTAGGCTCTCCACTCATCTGAAATAATGGTAGTGCCTGGACGCACATGTTTTACAACTATGGGGATTAGGTGAGGTCTTGATCTTCTTTTCACAAGCCGCAAGATTGGGTGTCTGCATTTATCCCTCACACCTAGCATGCCAAAGACCCATTTTTTTCGCCTCCATGTTGTTGATGCTCTCCCTCGTCCATACTGTAAAAAGTTAAATATTTAATTAAAAAGAGAAATACTACAATATTATGTAATTATGTTCATTTAACATGTTTAAACATACAAAAAGGTGAGAAATTAAAGGAAAATCTGCAGGAGCTTTATAAATGGCAGACCAAGAAGTATGAAGATGAAGAAAGTACATCTATCCCCATCCATCCATCATAAACATTGGGGGCTTTTCATTTGAACAACTCTCTACATTGTGAGTAAATCACCCACTGATCTTCACTCTGGGCGACTAAATGATATATAATATTAGCCAATAGGCTAATAAACTCTCAGATTTTACTCGCCAGTGAGTAAGTTGAAGGCCAAGTATAGGTTTATCACAAATATATTTTCACTTGCCGAACACTCAGATGGAGCACTTCAGAGTTTCAGGATCGGTTCTATTTTCAAGTCATCTCAATGGATGCACAGCACACCTGTATTTGATGTACCGTAAACTTTAGTGTAAAGGCGCACGAGTCATCATCACAAAGCAGAGAGCACGAAAGTCATATGTACACATGAAGAATTGACACATTACATGTAAATGATATTTGTGTGTTTATTTTTCCTGTTAAAATAAACGGAGTTCCTTTGGATTTTTCCTGCTTTTAAAAGAACTGACAGGTTTTCCATTATTGAGCGGAACTAAATGTGCAAACGACAATCTCATTGGCTGGCGCTCACCTATTATGGTCACTGATTTGATTTCAGCTAATCAGTTTTGAAAGAATGCACACAACCTGATTTAATATATCATGGAATCCAGCAGCTTCATTAATCATCAGTGTGTTTTACACTGTTCTTATTAGCAGAATTCATATATATTATATAGAAGCGTTCAAACGACAACAGTGGTGAGCAACTGCAGTGTGAATTTTGGCATAACAGGTTCTAAATTACCTTTCGTTTATGACGGAAGTTACTTTCATCAAGAACAAGCAAATTCTCGAGCACTTCCAATCATTTGTCCATAGTCTTCGTCTGTATCGTTTTATAGCACAGTGGGCAAACTTTCCTCATGATACGAGCCATCTTAGAGGAGGGTTCTGGAACTTTTTGCAATGCCATCTTGCCATCATATCAATTTGTCTAATCCGCAATCCCTGAGCAAACCGTGAAGTACCCAATTGCTGACTCAGAATGGGAAAAGCAGAGTTGTTGAAATTAAAACAATCAAACTTGGAACATTGTAACATTTTACTATTCCATCTCTGCTGTCCGACAACATGACTCACCTGTATATGAATATTAGCCAGAGATGACAAGCTGAGTTTTGATCTCTCGAAGAGAGACCCGACTCGCACTGATCGGCTGGTTTTCTTGCCTCGATGACTTTTATGTCTGCACATCCTGTGATGGTGATAAATGTCAAAACATGGTTATGCAGACAACAGTATTTTACCTGGACTAAGAATTAATAAATAGTGGTAAAAAGAAAAAAAATTCCCCAAAAATGAAAAGCCAATGCGTTTTACTACTTCTGCAGAAGTAAAGCCCATTGCCAAAGCAGGAAGAAGCTTTTTGTGCAGTCTTTTCTTTAATGCGGTCTTTGTTTCAAGTGCCAAAGCTTACTACTTATCACTTTTACTTTTTTAACAATTATTAATTTAATATTAAGCCTGAAATGGTGTAAATGGAGCATAACAATTATTTAGTCTTAATTTACTTTAGTATTTTTATTTTATCTGGCCACTTATATCATCTTCCAAACAACGTTTGTGTCTCATCCCAAATCACTACGGTACACTTAATGTTTGGACTATTGTAGCCTGTTCGGTCGGTCACCGGCTGCGGGAGTAACATTAACACATACCTGCGTGGGACCACCATAGACAAACTTAGAGAAGTTGCTCCGGTTAGAATGTTCTTCCGCGGGACAACAGTGGGAGTTCTGTTTGTTAAACCGTTAGAGCGCATAAAGTTAAATAGTGCTGCTTTAAATCACTTAAAGATGGCGATTGGCGATCTAGATTCAAACACCCACGCAATCGTATTCCTGTATAAACAACGATTCAGCAAGGTCTATTTCGACAGTTTCACATTGGCTGTCTCGTCGTCACACCCCTAATTAAACCAATATGCTTTCGTTACCATGCAGCACAACAACCTCATGTCAATAAGTAACTTAATGCGCGAGTCTGTTGATAGGCTTGTTCGAGAGAGAGAGAGATATATATATATATATCTCCCCAGATCAATCTCAAGCCTTTACACCATTCTAACTACGTAGCTTGATAGAATAACGTTAATGTTAAGTTGTTTATTTAGAGAAATATTGTTTCCTCTTTGTTAACCTATAACATCCCTAGAAATTATTTCAGCAATATGTGAACAACAAATCGGTTAAACTCACCAATGAAAACCGTCGAGATTTCGAGATGTAGCTCTCTTCATTCTCATATTATGGCCACATCTTGAGCACTTTACTCTCCTTGCTAGTAACTTTTGCTTTGTAGCCATTTAATGAGTTTGAGTTTCCTGTTAGTTGTGGGCTTCTGAATCGAAAAAAGTAAAAATTTTGAATGCAACATTGCTGTTATTCTTTACCAAAACACACTTGACTTCATTCACGTCCATGAGCGTGCTCCTAACCAGGAAGACCACACTTAGCGCTAATAATAAATTAATCTCGGGTCAGGTGGCACGAAAAAACCAGAGATTGCCCCGCCCATTTCCGGTGCAAATATCAGAACCTGCTTCAATCATGCAGGGGGGCTTAAACATAATAAAAATTTTAACACAGGTAAAACTTGATGGTATTGCACCGTCTTTGGAAGTATATACAAACTGGGATAACTGTAAAGATATCCAAGACGCACCAGAACTTCACGTAGGGTTAGAGGGGGAATTACAGTAATTACAATCCAAACCATGTCCCTAATCGAGAGGACGATGGGGTGGCGCTAATCGAGCATTAACCACCGCTTCGCGCCAACCAGCAGATCATGTGAGCAAGATGGATGAGAAAAGAAAAGCAACGCGCTGTGGGAGGAAAGTTACCAACAAATACAGATCAGATGAATATGGTAAGTACGTTACTTGTAACAGAGTCTTTTGTTTGGTGTAACGTTATTTTTGTAAGGCTTGCAAACTTGGGCTGCCTGGGTGGAGTGAGATTTTGGTAACTTAACTCATTGTCCCGGTTTCACAGACAAGGTTTTGAGCCTAAACCCAGTCTAAAATGCATGTGTGACCTGTTTTAAATGAAAACATCTTGCACTGACATATCTTAAATATTTCAGGGCAATTGTTTCTCTTACCAGTAATGTTTTTATTTCTAAGGCACGTTTATAAAAGGTAGTTAAAAATCCTGATTTAAATGAGGCCTAATGGCTTAATCTAAGCCATGTTTGTGAAACAATGCCTTTCTTTTTATGTATTTAAACCTAATGCTGTTAATTTCAAATATACTTTGTTGTAACTTACTAGATGCACTTTTAAAGAAACTTTATTAATGTTTCCTGCTATTTAGATAACTACCTGATATTATATCTGATGTTATTTACTATTGAATAACTTATTTTACTGGTTGAATTATGCAAGGTGCGGCAAAATTCTGCACAGTGTGGCAATAGAATTTACGCTATAAACGGCATAAACCTCGTCTGTCTACAGTTTCTATTTCTAATTCGTAGTGGCCTTCACACATTTCAAAAAGCTTCAAATAGGAGCTTAATAAAATCTTTGCCCATAACAGGGATTGAAAAGTCAGCACAGATAGGCCTACTACTAAATGGTGCATTCTCTATCAACACTGAATGCAAGTTTCATTAAAAAATAACAATTTTGAACAAAAATTGAGAAAATGGCACTGTTGTCAGAGTACATCCAGACCGGATTAAGAATGATGATCAAAAAATAAGATCTTGCAGATTTATGAATGAACCACTTGTTTAAAATGTCACATGCCGGTGGAAAAAATCCTACCAGTAGATTTTTTTTTTGTTGTCTTCGGTTTTGAGATTTAGTTGGCTAGCCTAATAATGTGAGATAAAGCCAAATGTTTGAGTTGGCAACCCTGTTTTCAGGTGTTTTTTTTTTTTTTTTTTTTTTTTTAATGCTGAAACTATGCTTGCTTCTCCCATAGTTGTATCTGCACGCAAGAATGTTCAGACTGAAAATACATCAAACTCATCAGAAGGCAAGTAATTCAATACAATTGCTGATACTGTACATGTGTGAAGTGGGAAGTTAATTCAAACAGATATATCAAACAGTATTTTGGTATAAAAAGTATACTCCACGTATGCATAAAGTGTTTGCACATTTTCTAAATGTTTCTGTTTTTTTTGTAAAACTAAAATAACAAGTAGATTTACCCTAATAACTGTGGTATGTGTAGCTATTTTCCATTACAAATATTAGCATGAAAAAATATACGTGAATGTGTAAATACCCATGTCAATTTCATAAAGACAAAGTAAAATTTAAGGGCTTTTAAAAATACATTTATGTTTATGCAAAATACAAAATAATAATGTGGCTTTCATAAAAATGTAATGGGCTTGCTCACTGAAGTTTACCCATCCAACTACCTATAATGTTATACACTACATAAAACCCATCTATTTATTTTTTATTTTTTTAGCTCATAGCGTCCATTCAAGTATTCCTGAGAATGATCGAAATGTTTGTTTTATGCCACAGTTAAAACCGTTTAAAGGGGTCATATGATGTTGCTAAAAAGAACATCATTTTGTGTATTTGGTGTAATGCAATGCGTTTATGCAGTTTAAGGTTAAAAACATTATTTTCCACAATGTACATTATTGTTGCTCCTATATGCCCTTCTGAAACAAGTCTTTTTTTTTTTTTTTTTTTTTAACAAAGCTCATTGGCCTGAAAAGTGAGGTGTGCTCTGATTGGCCAGCTATTCAGTGTGATGTGATTGGCTGAATACCTCAAGCGTGTGATGGAATTGTTATGCCCCTCACCATACAGTGATACCATGTCCCTGCACGACAACACAAAAACAATAAACCCCTTGCAAGGGCGGGCATGCATGCAGTGGGGACATAATTACTGATTATAATGACTTTTACTGTATTTTTGCATGTTGCGTATCGCGCTGCGTAAAAACAAAACCTTGTCTGCATTAGTGATCAGAGAAACAACAAACCAGCTCTACTCTTCACTGCTCAAAAGTCACGTTTGAATCATCAGTGGCACAGTCTTTAAATATGTAAACGTACATGCAGACTGTCCTTGCAAAGTTGTAATTGCCACACTTTATAGAACCAGACAACAGCATAGTAGGCTAATCTCACAGGAAACGTTCTTTGTCCTCCACAATATGCACAGCACACATCTGAATATTTGGGTTGGACTGTTTTGGAACAGAGTTGAAATACAACTTAACCAATGATTTCTAGTTGTGTCCATTTTTTGAAGACCAAACGAAGTAGTTTCGCTTTCACAACAAAACGCACATCTCCAAGACATGACAGCAGCTGCAACAGAGAATAAAGTTCTGCCTTTTTTTGCATGAACGTTTTGGTGGCAGTATGCAAATCTTCCCATTGTGACACAAACATGTGGGGGCATGTAAGAACGAGCCATTTTAGGTAGGAGTAATTGACCTAACTTTTATAAAGAATATAATTTCATATTTGAGACTTTAGTCTTTGAAACTAACCAAGAGCTTGTAACACTCCAAAAAGAAAGGAACATTTTAATCGCATCATATGACCCCTTTAAACTGTCTGTTTGGTCAAATGCTGCATTTTAAGTTGGTGTTTATTTTTTATTTTATTTTTTTCATTTTAGGACTTCAGCCTGCAGTACAGCAAACCAGTGAAACTGGAGGTTTGTTTTTAACCTTTTCTACATTGACATGCGATTTTAAAAATGTGAACATTACAGGGGAAAAAATTATAATTGATGAATTTAAATTTCTCATTTAGATATATACTTTTTCACTTGGTTCACATAAATGTGTCTGTTAATGTGTAATGTAAATTATGTATCTTGAATTTGGCCTAATTTTTTATTTCTCTTTTATTAGGTGCACCCACTTTACAGATTTCTCTTGACAAAGCAAAACAGACAATCGAGATACAAAAGGCAGAAGATTCTTCATCTTCAGGAAAAAGTTGACTCTCTGACCGATGACAAAACTTTCTCAGATCAAGATTGGAGGATGGTACGTAATAGGGTCATGAACTTGCTTTAAAAACAATTCTGCCAGTCAGTATGTTGCAGTGTTTAATTAGAAATGCTTTCAGACAGGAAAGGCCGTGGACCCTTAGGGTGATATTAGCCCCTTTTGCACTTGGTAGTTATAGGAATTTGGTTTTAGGAGCTAGCCACCAGGGAGGACTAGAATTCATCAGACTATGTTCACTATTTAGAACTAAATGTTCCTCTAGTCTAGGGCAGTGGTTCTCGAACCTCTCCATGGAGTACCCCTAGCACCGCACATTTTGTATCTCTCCCTATATGTGACACATCCACTTCAGGTCTTGCAGACTCCACTTTGAGCTGATGAGTTGAATCAGGTATGATAGACGAGAGAGACATATAAATTGTACAGGGCTGGAGGTAATCCAGGACAGGTTTCAGAAACCACTGCCCAAGGGCCATTTTGCTTAGTTGTATTCTTAGTTGCGCTCCAAAGTGACCCAAGCCGTAATTGTTGTGACACTTGACAGCACTATGAAAGCCAGAGCCTGAGCACATGGCACTCCCATTCTCTTCATTAGTTTACTATCAGTTTAACAGTCCTGTCTAATATGTTATTAGATAGAACTCATATACAAATAAAGTAGTCAGTATATGAAAAAGTATGTGTTTACCGTGTGTTTGATGTCCAGTGTTGCTAGCTGAGCAGAAATAGATAATCATGTTTCACTCGGTCACCTCAAACTTGCGTTGGATTTTATCCTGAAGCCAAGGTTGAGAAGTCCATCTATCACTGTTTTCCATGTTTGTAGTTAGTTCAGCCAATCAGCTTACACTTATGTCACTGGTAGTTCCTGTTGTGCTGGGTTAGACCCTACACTTAAGTAGGGTCATTCCACGTTCCTGCAGTGCGAACACGCCAAAAAGTGGGTACTCCTGCCAATAGTCATAGGAACTATAAAAGGTTCTTCTAGTGCGAAAGCCCCTATTCCCCAATGCCAAACTGTAATCAGTGTGATATTAGAGTAACAAATGCCCTATCAAAGACTGGTTGCTAAAGGTTATTGTTAAGGTCATCCCTCTTTTTTTGCATTTGAGACATTAAAAATCTCTTTCTAAATTAACTGTGGTTTAAAAAAAATGTATTCTTTACCTGTGGTTTTGTTCTACACCTTTTTTATTTGTTCTTTGTCATAGCCCTTCTGAGGCATGAAGCCGTTATCTCGCCTAGACAGGCACTGACTGCATCTTCATCCACTACTGCTGCATCACAGGAGAATGAGTCCAGTGATGAATCTTCAGACTCCTCAGAATCTTCAGATTCATCAGAATCTGAACCAAGAGCAAAGAGGAAGAAAAAGGATAAAAAGCGAAAAAACAAGAAGAAATCCAAGAAACTGAAGTTTGATTTTAGGAGAGGTATGTTTATTCTATCAAAAGTATTAAAAGGTAAAGTTCATCCAGAAGTGAAAATTGTCAAGGCTTTAAGTGAATAACCAGAGAATATCTCATCGCATCTGCTTTTTGGAGAAAGTGTTAAACTTTATATTGCACCTTTTAAAGGTTGCATCTAAAGACAAACAAATAATATCTTTTTTTATCTTTTAATATCTTTTAACAAAATAGAAACAGCAAAACAAATTTAAGAGAAAGTATTTAATAACAAACAAACGGAATATTCACTTGTATGCTAGCCTGAAAAAATAAGTTTTAAGTGAAGATTTAAAAACACCAAGAGTCCACATGACTGATCTCAGTGGGAAGAGAATTAGTTTTTGAGCCACAGAAGAAACAGCCTGATCACTCACAGAACGTAAAGAGTAAAAAAAAACCTGAATCAGAAGAGTGGAGATTTCGTCTAGGGGTGTAGACCGTTAAAAGTTCAGACAGGTATTTTGGTGCTGAACCATGTAAGGCCTTGTAGGCAAGCATGATGGCAATATGGACTGAACGTGATCTCTATGGGTATTTAAAGGTACACCATGTCACTTTTGGTGCTCTAGCAGTTCATAAAACTGCATGCATCTCGTAGAATAACATTGTAACCAGAGATAGTTCTGTGTTTGTCAGTGACGAGTCATGCAGGTACTGGGCTCCTCCACAGAGGTTGGCATCCTGCTCTGTCTATAGTAGTCAGAACACAAGTACTCAACTTTAGTGATAAATGTACCGTAGTGATGAGACAAAAAACATAGTTTGGAAGATGGATTCATGATGTAGTTGCTGATTTAATACAGTAGGTACTTGTTTTATTTGTTTGTTTTTTTTACAAAAAAAGTGCAACATTGTGTACCTTAAAGGTAATCTGCTATAAGGTGATCATTGTTTATCCTCATTTTAATAACTCTGTTTAATAAAGCACACACAAATGATCTTAACAGAAAGCGATCCAACCTGTTTTACAAGAGAGTTAAGTTTATCGTAACCACATTTTGTTCTTTTTTGTCTTTTCTTAAAGCAATAGCACAAACCAAAATAATTATCATTATTAATATAATTTACTCACCTTCATGTTGTATCAAACTCTTAAAACATTCTTCTTTCTTCTTCCTAGTAAGAACCCCTGAAGACTCCATCAAACGCTACCACAAAGTGTTACAACTGGTAAATGGTGGTTTAAGTAAAGCTGAAGCCTACAACAAAATGAATGTTGACAGAAATACGATTGTGATGCAAGCACCCATTGCTGAGTTGGCAATTGCAAATCCTGAGGAGTACAAAGCTATGAGAGCAACCTTTAAAAAGGGAGAAAGCATCCAAAAATTTGCTGGTAGCTGTCTTGCACGGTGCCTTGCTCAGCCTAATGTAGACATGATAAAAAAATTGAAAGAGAGCAGTGCCATTCTTGACATCTCAAAGAAGTGAGGTATATATTGTTGCCTAAAGGGATGGTTCACCCAAAAATGAAAAATGTCATTTACTCGCACTCAAGTAGTTCCAAACCTGTAGGAGTTTCTTTCCCCTTCTGTACACAAAGGAAACTATTTGGAAGAATGTTTGCAACCAAGCAGATCTTGGGCAACACTTACTGCCGTAGTAGGAAAATAAAACTATGATCGTAAATGGGGGACGAGATCTGCTTGGTTGCAAACATTCTTCCAAATAGTTTCCTTTGTGTACAGAAGGGGAAAGAAACTCCTACAGGTTTGGAACTACTTGAGTGCGAGTAAATGACAATTTTTATTTTTGGGTGTGGCATCCCTTTAATATTGTTAAAAAAAAATGTATGTTAATGCAAAACATCAAAAAAAAAAAAAAGTTTATAATGTTACTGTTGGTTAGTGAACATTTCTTCAAACACAATTTTAAATCCTGATTTTATTTTAACATTGGTATGTAACCTCTTCAAATTTTATGTTGAGTTTTTTGTAAAGTAACATACAAGTAATACACAACTTATGCCTCTTGATTTAAGGTGCACTATTTAAAAGCTTTGTTAAATAAAAGGTGTGTTTTACCCTTTTCATTTCTGTGCTTTATTTTTTATTTTTTTAAGTGCTGGTCATTATGCATCATTATCATCTTGGATATTTTGGTGCAACATAAGATTATTTCACGTTATTACTAACTCCTCATTAATTACTTATAAAGTAACATTAATTCATGACCTGTTGATGTATCATTATGTCATGACTTTACTTGGGGGGGGGGGGGGCACATTATTACTAACTCATGATTAATTACTTATAAAGTAACATTAATTCATGACCTGTTGATGTATCATTATGTCATGACTTTACTTGGGGGGGGGGGGCACATTATTACTAACTCATGATTAATTACTTATAAAGTAACATTAATTCATGACTTGTTGATGTATCATTATGTCATGACTTTACTTGGGGGGGCACATTATTACTAACTCATGATTAATTACTTATAAAGTAACATTAATTCATGACTTGTTGATGTATCATTATGTCATGACTTTACTTGGGGGGGGCACATTATTACTAACTCATCATTTATTACTTATAAAGTAACATTAATTCATGACTTGTTGATGTATCATTATGTCATGATTTGTCTATGTGGGGCACATCTTTAAAAAGTTATCAATTACACATGTTCTATACATATTCAACTTATCTAAGTCAGGTATTTGGTCCTTTTCTGTGGTTTGTAAATAAGTTGAAGAGAAGAGGTCCTGTGGCTGCATTTGGACGGAGAAGGAACTGAACGGTAAGAGCAAAGTTGATCATTTGAAGTGGCGATAGTGGCCCAAAAGAAGAGCCAGACAAACGTCTGATATAAAGACAGTAAGCCAAACCATAACGTAACAAAAGTGATAATCAGCATCTCTATGCTAACTGATTTCAATTTGGAAAATTGCGTCTGCTTAATGTTATTGTAGGACAGCAGTGGAATCACTCAAAACCGAATGATAAAGTCGTTTTTAATTATGAATGCATCATTGTGCGTTGGATAAGTTAGGTTAAACGTAAATATTGCAATAAATCCACTGTCTTTCACTGATGTTTGTGACAGAGCTGGTGGCAAATTTATAAATTGTGTCATTTTCATACATCTTGCTTCTAGAACGTGTGGTTTACTGTAGTTTATCTCAAAGTGTTAATTAATACATTAACTATTATGCAGGAACTAACATGTAATTAAGGTAGTGTTATTCATGCAGTATTTCATATGACTCATGTCATAGTTAAGTTAGTTCTTCATTAGCTCTTGATTAATACATGTCTTAACTCATCATTAGTTCATAGTCAAGTAATTATTAATTCAGGTATTAGTATTTGATGATTCATGTACTGTTATTGTAAAGTGTTACCAAAAAAACATTGTTTAGTCAACTACATTTGTTAATTTAATTGTAGCTAAAATAAACTGATTGCAACCACTTATCTTAAAAAAGAATGAACAAATTAAATATATATATATGCAGTTGATGGAGATTTGTGGGATGCACATCCAGGGCACGAAGCTCCTGTTCCACCACATCCCAAAGATGCCATATTGGGTTGAGATCTGGTGACTGTGGGGGCCATTTTAGTACAGTGAACTCATTGTCATGTTCAAGAAACCAATTTGAAATGTTTCAAGCTTTGTGACACTGTGCATTATCCTGCTGGAAGTAGTCATCGGAGGATGGGTACATGGTGGTCATAAAGGGATGGACATGGTCAGAAACAATGCTCAGGGAGGCCGTGGCATTTAAACGATACCAAATTGGCACTAAGGGACCTAAAGTGTGCCAAGAAAACATCCCCCACACCATTACACCACCACAAGCAGCCTGAACAGTGGTAACAAGGCATGATGGATCCATGTTCTCCTTCTGTTTACGCCAAATTCTGACTCTACCATCTGAATGTCTCGACAGAAATCATCAGAGACTCATCAGACCAGGCAACATTTTTCCAGTCTTCAACTGTCCAATTTTGGTGATCTTTGGGCAAATTGTAGCCTCTTTTTCCTATTTGTAGCGGAGATGAGTGGTACCCGGTGGGGTTTTCTTCTGTTGTAGCCCATCCGCCTCAAGGTTGTGTGTGTTGTTGCTTCACAAATGCTTTGCTGCATACCTCGGTTGTAACGAGTGGTTATTTCAGTCAAAGTTGCTCTTCTATCAGCTTGAATCAGTCGGCCCATTCTCCTCTGTCCTCATCAACAAGGCATTTTCTCCCACAGGACTGACACATACTGGATGTTTTTCCCTTTTCACACCATTCTTTGTAAACCCTAGAAATGTTTGTATGTGAAAATCCCAGTAACTGAGCAGATTGTGAAATACTCAGACCGGCCCGCCTGGCACCAACAACCATGCCACGCTCAAATTGCTTAAATCACCTTTCTTTCCCATTCTGACATTCAGCTTGGAGTTCAGGAGATTGTCTTGACCAGGACCACAACCCTAAATGCATTGAAGCAACTGCCATGTGATTGGTTGATTAGGTAATTGCATTAATGAGAAATTTAACAGGTATTCCTAATAATCAATAATTCAAATGTATACAATACAAGTTCAAATAGTTTTGTCATATTATGAGCTCCATAATGTTCATGCAAACTGGGCATGCATGTAAATGTGTAAACAGTTATTGTTTACGCAGTCATCAAGGATATGCAGAGCGAATGTGGACAGCCACACCATTGCTTTCAAAAGACTCTTCTTCAAAAACCCTGGAATAGTGTAAATGACAGGTCGAACCATAGCTAAAGTTATGCATTTTAAAATTAAAATGCACTTTTTTAAACCATAGACTGTGATTTAAATGTAGCCTTAACTGGGTTAAAATCTTGAAAGTTAAAAAAAATATATTTAGGGCCCAAGCACCAAAGGTACATAGGTAATCATTGGCGTTCTTATTATGTTTCTTTCATTTCTTCATCATCATCTTCTTCTTCTTCTTCTCTCGAGTCTAGGCAGCCCATAGATCAGTTTGCAGGAAAGTTTTACAATTTGGCACACAGATAGAGGACAATCTCAATTTAGCAGCAAATTCGAGTCAAATCATTTTTAGATCATGCTGGCAAAAGCTTTTTGATTAATGCGTGAATTAATTAGGGCAAAAATTCCTGTTTGAGCCATTTGAACGAATCAAATGAAGACATTTAGCACATCCTGCTGCCGGCAGATTTGGTTTCTTATTTAGAGTATAATTTCATAAAAAAATAATAATAATAAAAAAATAATCATAAATAACATTAAATTAATTGTGGGTATTTTCAATCAAATTAATTTTGCTATTATTTAGATAAAGGATTAGTTCACCCCCACAAAAAAATAAATAATAAATGAAAAATAGCCTTTGTTTTTCTCACCCTTGAGGCATCCTGTCAATGACTTTCTTCTTTCAGACAAATCCAGTCGGATTAATATCAAAGATGATCCTTGCTCTTCCAAGCGTTATCATTGTAGTGGGTGGGTGCTTATGTTCAACAGTCCACAAGATGTCAAATAAAGTGCATACATCCATAATAAAACATGCCCCACACAGCTCTGGGGCTGAATAAAGGCTTCCTGTAGCGAATCGATGCATTTTTGTTAGAAAAATATCCATATTTTTATTCTTCTGACTGTCATATGTGCAAGCGGTTCCAGCGGATGACGTAGGACATATGCACAGTTCACACCTGTGAGATATGCTAGTCTTGCGAGTTTGTTTACAGAAGCAAAGGAAGTTTTGTTTTTTACATTTTAAATCAAACTTGAAGTCTTGTGATTCATAAAATTACCTTATCTAATAAACTGACAACAGATATCTCTCACACCATTCTTCCCAGATAAAATAACTTGTCTATGAAAGTCTGATTATTTTAGAGTTTTTATACTGAGCTTTCAGTTACACCAACTTTTTTAAATATATTTCAAGGGGTGCAAAACCAGAAACTATTATTATTAAATTACAATTAATCTTAAACGCTCTATTCAAGTCAAAGTCTATGGCCTGTGAATTCCATCTTCATAACCATTTACTAATAGGCCACCCCTTTATCATGTTGTCAATTATTTGAAGGCCTCTTGGCTGAAACTGAAGCCGCCTCTGCCTCCTGGTGGACGGAACAGAAAACTGCACTTCGATTGTACCATTACAGTAAGTAACACTTACCACCAGAGGGCACCAAAGTGTTATTTTATCTGCTTAAAGAGAGTAAAAAAATATTTTCGTAAGACGATGTAATTTAAATGGCTTTTTATAATAGTAATGGGATAAATTAAATATATTTAACCATACCTTTTCATAATCAACTATCTACAAAACTATAGAGAACCTTTAGGTTTTATTATAATTTTTATCTCCATGTAAAATGTTTTTCAGGGTAGTAGTATGTATCCCTTTGCTCTATTTCGTGATATTTGAATATGGTGTTATTGTATATAGACACATACTGACGCTTTTGCGTGCTAGGATCACCATTAGTTTAACCAAATAAAATGTTATATTTTATTAAACATGCACATTTTAAGTATAAAAGAACATCTGATGGGGATTCTTTTTTGAAAATTATTGAAAGTCGCAAAAAAAGCAGGTCTATGCACACGTCAGTTACTCAAATCCCTCCGTGAGAGAGCGAAGACCCAGAAATGGTTCCTAGTGCTGTGTTTTCAAGTTAATAATTTGCTCAAACAGTATAAAGAGTGGTTAGTTTAAACAGAGCGAAATTAATAGTGACAGAAAAAGATATTCTATGACTTGATATACCCAATACCAAGTGTAAAAAGATGCTACATTACAAAGACAAGAACCATGCGCAAACCAGAAGTCAAATATGATAGCGAGATATTATTGCAAAAGCGGAAACTAGAACATATCAAGAACAACCACCTTTTTTTTTGCAATGCATATACCCCGAAACCTTCTTCCGACCCCACCTACTTTCAGCAAGTTCAGACTGGCAGAGAAACTTCACGCACTTGGTTCTTTCTCTCTCTCTCTGTGATTTCTAATGTGTGTTTCTGGTGCGTGTCTCTGCTGTATATTCTCCTGTGATCATCTGTTACCTGCTGCGTTGATTTCTCAATAAGTTTGTGACGAGTTTAAAGTCGCAGAGATGAGTGAAGCAGAAGACAATGACATTCTTGAGCTGGACTCAGAAACGGAAAACGGAGACGTGGAGATGAATTTATTGACAGATATGGGTGAGTTTCAGCATATTTTCCTTGTTATTTATCTATTTTTGTATCTTTATAGCTTGGTCTGTTACAAGACTCCGAAAAAAGAGGGCAGTTTACTTTCTTTTTCGCTGCAGCAGGTCTGTTGAGCTTACTAGAAGTCATATTTTAGAGATAATAACACGTAAATAATGTGTCCAAAATGATTTACCATAAACATGGAATACAGATGAAAGTACTTGAATATATTCGCACATGAAAGACGCTAAACGATGCAACACGATCCGTTGTGTATCTCACCATCTCTCCTAACTGATCTTAGTGTTATTTTCTGTTATACTTATTTGCATGCTGGTGTTCAGTGTGTGTATTTTGTTATGTGTCTACTGTAATGCTTACCCTGCTAACATAAAAATATTCTCTTGGAACGCTTTCCTGATATTGCTTAAAACGTTGTTTTTTAAATTTTCTCATTAATTTTAAACGTTATTTTTAAAACCGTTCCAACAAGTTATTCTGGGTTATGTGAACGCAGAGAGAACGTTCCATTGCGTCATTTTGCAAACTTTATGGGAATGTTACTTTTGAATTTTCTTAGAACGTTCAAAAACAAGTAACTTTAAAAAAACGTTACATGGACGTCCAGCATGGAAGATGTTTAATTAATTTGTTCCACTTTTGATTCTGTTGCTTAACTGGATAAACATGCTGCAAACATCATGACAAAATTATTACATGATATTTTCATTACGTTTTTAGTTATAACAGTTGTTATTAATATATAATATATGGCCTAGATAAACACTATTCACAAATACACACGTGTCTGAAACAGAGAAGTCTGAAATACACTGAGGGTGTTTTATGGATAGTTTTATTTCCCGTGCTGGAATGGGCGTCTGTTGTGGAGGTGTGTTATTCATGAAGTCAGTCAGATGTTCCTGGACGGATGAGTTTTCCTTTTACAGGATGTTTTCAGGCCCTTGCTGTAGTCTTTTTCTGCTCAGCCAAGCAACATCTGATTTGAGTTCTTTTTTTTCCCCCATTATGCTTTGCTCTCTGGCTGGTTTGTTTTGGATGGGGTTTCCCTTTGCTGTGAGTAAACATTAAATGAGAGAATTCCAAAGTGGTCACATGCTGTGTGTGAAATAGTTTAGTATGAGTATGAGAATGTTTGGTACTTCATGTCATTAGCGTTGAATCTAAAGAAATGTCCTAACGCTCAACTCATCCAACATGAGATGAGACTGAGATTACATTAGCATATATAACTCACCATTGGATCCTCTGTAGTGAATGGGTGCCGTCAGAATGACGAACAGCTGATAAAAATATCACAATAATCCACAAGTAATCCACACCACTCCAGTCTATTAGTTAACGTCTTGTGAAGCTAAAAGCTGCAGTTGTTTTTTTTTTTTTTTTGTCATTCTGACGGCACCCATTCACTGTAACTCACATGTATTGGCTTTTGAATGTTACCTTGGTTTTTTTTTTCAGTTTATTCTGAAGAGCTGCCAACATACAAATCTATGCCAAAAGGTCAAGCTGTGCCAAAAGTGGAACGGGTTTGTTTCTTTTCAATCCACCTTGATAAACAAAATATTTTTAGACAAAACACACACACACACACATTGCTGTGACAATATCACAAATTCACAAATATCATGTTTTATAAGTGGAGCATTTATCTGAATTATTTCAGTAGCTCAAAGCTATTTATTAAGGAACTTCTATAACATTTTAGTTATTTTGCATCACTTAATGGAGGTGATTTTGAGCTTTCTGTAACATCAGTTCTCTGTTCGCAGGCTGAATTCAACGGTAACCCTGATTCACTATTTTTCAACGATGGAAAGAGAAGAATTGACTTTGTTTTGGTCTATGAGGATGAGTCTAAAAATGCATCTGAGAAGAAAGCCTCATTTGTGAAGAGAAGAGTAAGTCAATGTCACTTTGACACAATCATTTACTTCAGCTGTTGTTTAACAAAAACTTCCAGCCCTCTGCTAGTGATCTGAGAAATTACCTTAAAGGCATAGCTCAAGAGATACACAAAAGCAGATATTTTACCAAAGAAGATACTTTAAAGAATGTTGGTAGACAATGACTTGCATTTTTTTCTCCCATACTAAGGAAGTAAAAGGCTACTGTCATTCTGAATAATAAAGTTCATAATATCTGTAATATGCATTTAGAAAGTAGATTTTAAGCAGCCTTAACTAGATACAAATCTTGAAACTTGTCAAAGAATTTCTGAGTGATATTTTGTCCATATTTTCTCTTTTGAATTTATAAAGTTCAGATATTTATGTGAGAGATGCTCAAATGTGTAGGTGTGATGTTCACATGCATTATTCTCAATTCCTCAATCACCAACCCCCATGGAACTGTTTCCTTAAAGGTATAGTTCACCTAAAAATGTACATTTGCTGTTAATATACTCACTCTCAGGCCATCCAAGATGTGGATGCCATTTGTCTTCAATAGAACAGTAAAGAAGATTTTTAGTTGAAACTGTGCACCTTGATGATTCATAAAATGCAAGTCAATGGGTACCGACACTTTGAAAGTCCAAAAAACAGATACAGGTAACACAAAATGTATCCCTGTGACTTCAGGTAATATACTGAAGTCTTATGAAGCGAAACAATCGACCTGTGCAACAACAATGTCATGTATACTCCTCACAGTCAGTTTTATCTACATTCCCTCTTATTCTCTAAATTATTCTCTAGAAAAGACGCCGAGAGTTTTTCGAAGGAAGCCTGATGAATATGGGTGTGGAATTGGAAGCGGCACAATCCGTAAGTAATTTAAATAGGACTTGCTATAGAAATGTTTTTCATTATGTTTCTGCATTCTTCATGCCTGGTTTATATCAGTTATACCCGTATATATGGACTACTGCGTGTCCTGTCTGAACCTGTTGATGTGATCTGCAGGAATGTTATTGTTTACCTGTAGCGCTGATGGGAGATTTCCTCCATGTGTTTTGTAGGTAGTGGATGAGAAGCTTATCTATGTGAAAGTACACATGCCTTTTGAGGTTTTGTGCACTTATGCTGAAGTCATGCACATCAAACTGCCCATCCAGCCCAACGATCTGGCCCCGCAGTCGTCAACGTACAACTGCTTCACGCGCCACTTCTACCCCAGCGAGGACGTCATCGCCAAGGAGCCCGACTTCTTCACAGCTCCTTTCAGGAAGGATCAGCTGAAGTGTTTTTATGTGAAGGACAGGGAGCAGTTCTTCACGCCGGCCGTGAGGAGCAGAATGGTACGTTGAACATCTCAGAGTCTCTGTGTGTCTCAGTGTTCACCTGTGTTTTACGGACATGCCGTGGGTTGCAGGCGTACTACATCCTCACCCGAGCGCCGTATGAAGTCAGAGGAAACGTGAAGAAGTTTGGCATCAGTAAGCTGCTGGATGGAGCCGTGTATAAGGCTGCGTATCCATTACATGATGTAAGTACCATCCGTGTGCTGGTTAAACTAAATGAAAACATGAAATGTTGAAACTAAAGAAAAAGAAAACACACTAGTACATGAATAAAAATGTCAAAAGCACAAAATAACAAGTTAAAGGTGCTGTAGGGAACTTTTGTAAAAAAATATTTTTTACATATTTATTAAACCTGTCATTATGTCCTGACAGTAGAATATGAGACAGATAATCTGTGAAAAAATCAAGCTCCTCTGGCTCCTCCCAGTGTCCTATTGCCATTTGTAGAAATTCATGCGCTCCCGGTAAAAAACAACCAATCAGAGCTGCGGTCCGTAACTTTGTTTGTGTTCAAAATGTAGAAAAATGAACATAATAAGCGAGTACACCATGAATCCATTTTCCAAACCGTGTTTTTTGCTTGTCCTGAATCACTAGGGTACACCTATAATAAGTGTTTATATTCGGACTATTTTAGATTGCTTCGGGGGTACCGCGGCGGAGTAACCCAGTACCTTTGTGATTCTTCATAGACATAAACAGAGAGAAGTAGTTCCGGCTACGATGTTCTTCCACAAGATGCAAGCAGTTCTGTTTATTAACCGCTAGAGCGTCAAAAGTTCCCTACCGCAGCTTTAAGTAAAAAGTAAATCTGAAATTAAAAAAAAAAGTTTTTAAATAAAATATGACTATTCAGTTTATTATTTTATTTTTTATTTTTTATTTTGTTATAATCATTTTATCTCTCTCTCTCTCTCTCTTTATATATATATTTATAAAATATATATAGTTTTAGTTATTCTAAAATATCAAGAAATTATACCTTGGTGATGTACATAATTTCAGTTAATGCTTTGCTTATATTATTTAAGGTCCAAATATTTTTTATTTATTTAATGGTTTTAGTTTTCTTTTTGGTCGACTATAATAGCCCTGATTACCACTGATCACAGTATATTAAGACAATTGTTTGGAATTGCAGCTTTTCTGAAATGTTATGTTTACATATACAAATGAGGCATTATGTAATTAAATATGTACTTATCTGCATTGATTTCCAGACCAGGAATCTGAGCAGTGATATTTACATAAAACATATTAAAGGTTTTTAAAGAGGGGATTTTGGATTTCTCTTCTTATCGCTCCAGATAATGGAATAAAATGTGATATACATCAGCTAAATGTGTTAAGAACAAGACCCATTATGAAATTTTGCATGCTTTTCATGATTATTATGATAAATGTCTTTGAAGTGTTTATCAATCAGTTGATCAGTGAGTCTACAATCGCCATACAATAAGATATCCGGGTATTTTCTTTTTAAGGAAAATAAAAAGTTCTAATGAAAAGCACCTTTTCCCGAATTTCACTTTCGGAAGCTTTTTAACATTTTAAATTTTTTGCCGTTGTCACTGTTCTGCATTTAAACTGAATGTAGTTTATGTAGAGCAGCTGAAGTGATGCATGAGTGTTGATCTGCTTTGTTTTTGTGTAACAGTGCAGATTTAATGTGAAATCTAAAGAGCCCCACTGCCCTAATGAGCGGTTTCTGCTGTATAATGAGTGGGCTCATCCCAAGAGCTTCTACAAGATGCAGCCGCTGGATCTGATCAGGTGTGTTTCTGTGGCTTTCTGCTGATGCGTTTATGCCGTTTCTGGGTTTTCTTGCGCTTGTTAATATGCTCCTCTGCTTTCAGGAAGTATTTTGGTGAGAAGGTTGGCATTTATTTCGCCTGGTTGGGTTTCTACACCTTCATGTTGGCTCTAGCTGCGGCAGTCGGATTCTGTTGTTTTATATATGGATACGGGACCAGAGAGAGCAACACATGGAGGTATATCAGACCTTTTTTTTCTCCCTCAAGTAAAAAATTATAATATTATTTTTTTTTTACATTTTCATTTAGTAATAATGGTAAGAATAATAATTATTGTTATTACTAGTAGTAGTAATTTTACCATTATTATTATTTTATATACATATTGCAAATTGGCCAGAACATAAAAAATAAAATGGAAAATAAAATTTAATGACATAAAATTGGATTAAAATAAATAAATAATACTTCATAATACTAACAGTACAGTATCACTGCAGTGTGATGAAGATCGTCTAACTTCTTTTTTTTTTTTTTTACTTAAAGTGAAATATTAATTATTAAAAATTATTAAAATTAAAGTGAAATATGAATGATTTAGTTTTTAGTTATTTCTGTTCAGTGAAAATAACAGTATTGTTAATATTATTACTTAAAATAAATTATAAATATGTTTGCTGTTTCTGTTATTTTAAAGCCATATTGATATATAAACAAAATTTTGGCCAAAATGAAATAAATTACAATAAATAAATACAAAAATCTGATGAACCTAAATGGTAAAACTTTAAATTAATTAATTAAATAAATAAATATAGGAAAAAAAGTATTATATTAAAGTGTATTAAAATATATTTAAATACAGAATGCCGCTAACAGTACAGAACTGTGGTTAGTAGGAAGAAAAACATTATTATGAAATACATTCATAATAACATTTCCAAATAATATTAATATCATAGTTATAAATAGGGTCTTTTTACATACAAATACATAGCAAATTGTTCAACTCTACAAACAAACTTGAATAAAAATATAAAAAATATATATTTTTCCTCAATTGCTGCAATCTTACTTGTGAAACACTTCTGTAATTGACTGATTATGACACTTTTTCGGCAGCAAAGAGGTGTGTGACCCTCAGATTGGTGGAGAAATCATTATGTGTCCGCAGTGTGATAAAATCTGTCCGTACTGGAGGCTGAACACCACGTGCGAGTCGTCTAAAGTGAGTCAAACACACACAAACCCACAGCCTCTCCACTGGAGGATTGTGGGATTTGGAGTCTGATCTAAGATTTAACGATGTTTGTTTTGTTTGCGAAATGCTCTGAAGCTGAGAATGTGTTTCTGCATTGGTTTTCCTCCACAGAGACTATGTGTATTCGATAACTATGGGACATTAGTGTTTGCAATCTTCATGTCTGTTTGGGGTGAGTGATGTCATACGCTGGTCACATGATCCCATCTGCTAATGTTGCTAAACCTTTGTCTGCTGGCAGAAATCCTGCTCCACATTGCAGCTTATTCTGGCTTAGAACCAGATTGCAGCATGATTAGTCATGTTTGTTAGAAGTTTAGTTGCATTGCATAAGTATGTTTGGAGTTTCAACAGAGCTTTTATTGTTTTTGAATGCTATATGTTTCATTGGTAACACTTTACAACTTATGTTTGTTAACATTATTTACCTTCATTAGTTAACACGAATTAAGACATAAAACTAAAACTAAAATAAAATTATATTATATTAAAAATATATTATATTAATATGTGTATATGAAAAACTTCTAAAAATGACAAAAACAAACTAAAATGAAAATGTGAAATATAAAAATAAAACTAAATAAAACTTTTAACTAAAATGAAAACAAAAGTAGAACATTTAAAAACTTATCAAATATATTTAATAAATATATCAATATATTTAAATCTATAGTTTCTTAACACTTAACACCTAAAAATGATAAATAAAGCATTTTAAAATCTTAATTTTATTTAGATTTTTCATTTTAAACCGTTTATTTATTACATATTTACTTTTTTATTATTACTGCTATTATAGTTTGGATTACTATTTTGAATCAGCTTTTATTTTCATATTTAGTTACATTTTTATGAATACTGTAACAAATGCATTGTTTATTGTTAGAGGGTTCATGAACTGAGAAACCAAATTTCCCTCGATCTTTTAACATATAAGAGGTCATTGTATTATAAAAACATCCTCAAAACTTAATCGTTAGTCTAAAGACAGCTTATATTGAAGGCAGTCTGCCCAAACAGCAGCTTGTGGAATGTTCTACTCTATGATGTAATAGTGTGGATAAGCACCGCCTCTGCAGAAGATCAACACCTGCTTCTACATCACTGCCTGTATAGCCCCGCCCACTGGTTCTACGTCGCTGCCTGTTTAGCTCCGCCCACCTATTTTACGTCGCTGCTTGTTTAGCCCCACCCACTGATTCGTGCATGTAGTGTAATAATGTGATGTGAACGCACAGGTCTCTGCAGAAACCAAACGATAAAGATGCTCTGAAGAACAATAAGGTGCTGTTCAGTTCCAAGTTGTGGAAAGACCTTGTCAGTAAAACTCAGTCCTTTGTTTTCTTCATTTTACCACAGATTAGTTTACAAACAAAGCACAGTTCAATGGGAGATTTTCAGAAAGACAGAAACTAAAAGACGTTTCTATAATGTTGCAACACACAAGTAACTGTTTTCATTACGTGATCACTGTTGCTTTGGCTCTTCTTACAGATCGTTTGATATGTATTGAGTTAATGCATTTTTAACCTAAGTCACAGCAGCATCAATCTGTGAGGATTGTCACTGTCGAACACACACGGCTATTAGCCAGTCATATCAGTGGGAGTTTACTTCCAAGAGCATTCGTTCTGATGTTAAAATCTTGATAACATTATAAGTGGACCTCAGAGATCAGTACAGATGCAGTTCATGACCCTTTTAATGCATTAATTTACAGTTTACCAATTGTACCTTAGTGTTATTACTGTCATTTTGTATTGCAGTATCATTGAGTGAATCTTACTATTTTGTATTCAACGTGTTTGGTGTTTGACAGTGACTCTGTTTCTGGAGTTCTGGAAGCGCTATCAGGCCGAACTGGAGCACGACTGGGACACGGTGGAGTTTCTTCAGCAGGAGGAACAGCCTCGACCCGAATACGAGGCCAAATGCATCTATGAGAGAGAGAACCCTGTTACACGGGTATGAGTTTCGCTATACGCAGCGCCTCTGTTCAGATGCATTCATTGTTTTCAGGTTGTTGACATTAACAAAGAGCTTTTGTGTTTGTTTTTGTACAGGAGAAAGAGAAGGTGCCGCACACAGCCTGCGGGAAATGCATGAGAGTGTCGTGTGGCATCAGCACTGTGTTATTCTGGGTAATATTAATATTGTGCTTTCTCTTTCATACATATAATTAAATATTTAAAAAGGCATCTAAAAAATGAAATAATAATAGAGTACTGATTTCCATATTATAATCACATAATTATTCATCCATAAGATCTTATTTTAGAATTAAATATCTGTTGTTCAGCATTTTGTTTGCCTCCAAAAATGCAGAGTTTGTTTAATTTTCATTTAATTAATAGGAAAATTAGATGTTTCATGTCATCATTTAATTACCAGAAAAATAAATAATTTATAAACAAAAATAAAAAATACACAACAGCAAAAAAGTAATAAAAGATTTTTGATTATTAAAATTAACTTAAATTATAAAAATGTAATCCAGAAATTTTTTAAATTGAAAACACAGAATTTGAGGTCCTAAAATTTTTTTTTACTTTTAAAATATTGTTTTTGAATTCTAATCTAGAATCTAGTAGATTTGAGATATTGAATGTATCGTGTTTCTTTCTGATGTTTTTGTTATAGGTTCTGTTGATCATAGCGTCGGTGGTCGGCGTGATCGTGTATCGTCTGGCCATGTTTATCACTTTCTCTTCGAACATGCACATTGAACTGAACAACAAGGAGCTGGAGCCGTTCAAAGAGTATGTCACCCCTCAGATGGCCACGTCCATCACGTCCTCCATCATCAGCTTCATCATCATCATGATTCTCAATAACGTCTACGAGAAAGTGGCCATCTGGATCACAGACTTCGGTAAGTAAACCCTTTCCCTCGTAACAGTTTGGTGATTTTTTTAGACTAATGATTCCCATCAGTTTTTTTTCAGCTGAATCCCTCTGAGTGATAATATTGTTTAGGTAATAATTAATATTTCATTAATTAAGCAATATGCTGACATCAGTGTTATTTTAGTACTACTTGTATACTTATTATTTACATAATGATTTTTTATATAATAAAAGTAAAAAATATATATTTTTTTTTAATTCCATCATCCTCATCATTCTATCAAGGCAACATTTCTAATATTTTTTTTGTCTTTTTCTTTTATTTCAACTTTATTTTAAACAAACAAATTGTCAAAAAAGTTATTTTTTGTTTTCGTTTTTGCATGTTCTTTTTTAAATAATTTATTTATTGTAATTTTAATTTCATTGCCATTAATTTATTTTAATATATTTCTAGTAATTACATCTTATTTTTATTATTTAAATATTAGCATTTAGGTTACATTTTTATTTCAGTAGTTTTTAATTTGAGCTTTTAATTATGTTTATTTAGTTTTTTTTATTTCCAGTTAGTAATTTTATTACTTCATCTTAAACTTAATTTATTTTTATTTTTTTTTTACATTTAAGTTTTATTAAAAATGTTATAAACAATAAAAAGCCCTTATTTGTATGTTCACAATTCTCTCATATCAGTTAAAGGTCTCATGTCATGCAGGTAAACAAATAAAATATTTCATTATTTTAAAACAATTTATTTATTTACTGCAGTTTGTCATTTTTATGATTTAACTCACCCCAGTTTTAGAAAAAAAAAAACTTCATTCTGTGTGCTGCAGAGCTTCCCACGGACCAAAACAGAGTACGAGAACAGCCTGACGCTGAAGATGTTCCTCTTTCAGTTTGTGAACTATTACTCGTCCTGCTTCTACATCGCTTTCTTCAAAGGGAAGGTGGGTGGGATATCCGGGAAAGCCCGTCTACTGGTTTGGTGCTTTTCCGCAATGAGGAGGTGAGGCTGCTCTGTGAAATCAAGAGGTACTACAGGCACAAATTGGCATGAATTGACTATAAAACTGTGTTCCCTGAATGTAACATGTAAATTGTTGTGTTCAGTGTGATCCTGGCGGCTGTCTGACTGAACTGACCACACAGCTGTCAATCATCATGACAGGAAAGGCTGTCTGGAACAACATACAGGAAGTCCTAGTGCCGTGAGTTTCACACACAAACCTCAAACTGACTGATGACATGCTGACATTATCACAGAAAATCATTCAACCTGTTGCTCAGTTTGTAAAAACAGACCAAATTCATGTTTACAGTAATGCAGTTACAATATACGTCTGTGATGCAAAACGATAAAATGACTCCTGTCATGACCTAGTAAAGCTACTGAAAATGCTTTGGAGTGAGTTGAAATAAAATATATATTGTTTTACATTTTTAAATAAAAATTCAATTTTTTTATAAAAAAATTGTATTGCTTTTTTGTATATAACTGTTTAGATTACATTTTTATTTATTTATTTATTTACAGTTCGTTTTTATTGCTTTCATTTAAACTTATTCCAGTTTCTGAAACCTTTTTATTTAAATTCATCTGTAATTCAGTTAACAAAAATTTTATTAGTTTTATAAGACTCAGTGTTGTTGTAGTAAAGTATAGTATATTAGTATAGTATAGTATAGAAGTAAAGTATATTTAGCATTTGTTTTTATATTTTCTGTTATATTAAATTAAATTAAATTAATGCATTTAGCAGACACTTTTATCCAAAGTGACTTACAGTGGATTCAGGCAAACATTTTTTACCTAAGATAATTTAATTGTAAAGTTTTAGTAAGTAAGTTGCATTTTATTAGTCAACCATCAGCACTGATCAAAGTTATTATAGTTTACTTGAAATAATTAAATTTCAAACTGAATTAACAAAAACTAAACTGGAATCAAATAAGATATTATTTTAATATAATAAGTTTCTATTAATATTTTAAATCATTTTTATTTTTTCATTTTCAGTTTTATTAAAGTTTAAAATTAAACTTAAAATTAAACTTTATTAAAAATCAAAATGAAAAGTAAAAATGAATGTAAAATATTAATAGAAGCTTATTATTATTAGAAATAATATCTCAATGAT
>NW_020526225.1:0-17500 GCF_003368295.1 Carassius auratus
AATAGTCTGTAATCATCAGCTGGTTGCACAACACACAGGAACTGTGTTCAGACTGTGTTTAAGGACTAAGTTAAGCAGGTACTAGTAAGCGAGTAGTAATCTTGTCAGACTAGTTTAGCTGTTTTCTCAGACTCTTGTTTGTGTGTCTCCTGCAGGTTTAACGCTCCTCGACCGCCGGACCCCCAGCGTGAGCGTCTGTCCCGCTTCCAGCCCACGTTCCCGTACCTCCCCTCACGCCGTCATCGACCTCCCCCCCACCATCTCTCTGTCAGACGGAGAGGAGCCTCCTCCGTATCTCGGCCCCTGTTCCTTCAGCTGCGGGACCCCGAGCAACAGCTGGAGCTCAACCGAGAGTCTGTCCGAGCGCCGCCCAACCGCACGTGTTCGACAGTCCGCTCATCCCCGCCGAGGACGCTCCGCCGGCGTACAGCGAGGTCATAGGTCACTGCGACCCCCCTCATCACCGCTGGTGCAGGGTCTGACGGACGGCAGAAACCACACACAACAGAAAGACAAACCCAAAGCACAGCACCGTCTGATCACCACAACTCCTCTTCCTACTTCAGACTTCTATAAATATGTGACATGTTATTATGTGTGTTCCACGCTCTCAGTCTCTCTCTGTACTCTGACCAACAAAAACCTTTTCTCTGAGCGATGGAGAACAGTCCGTCTTCCTTTTACAAACATCACAGTTCTTCAGACGCTGCTCCTCGTGAGAGTGATGCACAACATCTGATGCTTGTGTGGTTTGGAGAGCGCTTGTGTGTTCCCGCAGCGTTACTGTACGCGTGCGTGTGTGTGTGTGTGGTGTGTGTGTGTGTGTATAGAATACCCTATAAATATATACACACTACTGCTCAAACACTTGTGATCGGTGAGACTTCAGATGTGTTTTCTTCTGCTCATCAAGGCTGCATTTATTTGATCAAAAATACAGAAAAAACAGTAATCTTGCTAAATCTTATTAGAATATAAAATAATGGTTTCTATTTTTAAATATACATTTTAAATGTCAATTAATTTCTGTGATGCTCCGCTGTATTTCCAGCATCATTCCTCCCAGTGTAAAGTGTCACATGATCTTCAGAAATCATTCTGATTTGATGATTTATGTAGAATGATTAATGTTGTGCTGTGATACTTTTTTCAGGATTCTTTGATGAGTAAAAAAGTAAAAAAGAACAGCATTCATTCCAAATATAAATCTTTTCAAACAAGATAAATCTTTGCTATCACTTCTTAACAATTTAACAAAATTTCTTTTAAAAAAATGATCATGTGACCCTGAGACTGGAGAATGATGCTGGAAATACAGCGGAGCATCACAGAAATACATTAGTTTTAATGTATAATACAATTGAAAATTGTTATTTTACATCATAATAATATTTTACAGAATTAAATTGTTTCCAGTATTTTTTTATCAAATAAATGCAGCTTCGATGAGCAGAAGACTCTCCTGTAAAAACATTTAAAATCATTCTGATCCCAAACGTGTTGACGCTAGTGTACCTGTAAATGAACGATTTAGAGTTATTTATATAAATGTCTAAAATTGCACTATTTTTAATATAAGGCTATGATGATTGGTCCACAGCTGGGTGTGTGTCCTGGACGCTGGTCAGTGATGAGTGCTCACTAGATCTGAATCTGAATCTGAATCAGGAGGAACGTCGCGTCGCTAGATTCTGGTGAAGCTTAATTCCAGAGCTTCAGTTTCCCAAACGTGTTTGCCTTAATGTTATATTAGGTTCACAATCAGTGATGTTAAGAGCATGAAGGAGTTGTTGTGTTGGGCTGCGGGTCTCTTCTAGCACTTTACTGATCGTGGAGGAAGCAGCTGTAGCCACAGATTCGTTCGGAGTAAAGCAGCACTGAAGCAAAGGAATATGCAACTGTTCCCCGATCGGACGACGCACGCAGAGCTGGAATCACATCATGGGATCCGGAAGGATCTTGAGCTTCACCAGGAGAGACAGATGCTCTGATTCACTGAGTCAGATTGAATCAGATTGAGTCAGTGAATCAGCGAATCTCTAACTGAACACAATCCCATGTTTCAGTCTGCGCTCGTCTGTCCGCTCCGGGAATATCGGGTCCGGTTTTGCCGTGTTGGCTTTTACTCTGGAGAACCGCTGCTTACAGGAAGTCAACAGCTGGAGAGAGAAACGAATGCAGTCTGATTCTTTTATTTCTGTTTTAGTCATCTTCATCATATATCTGTCCCATGTTATAACCGGACAAATGCAGACGTTATTGTGCTGTTGAAATCTTAAACTGGTTAGTTGTGGGTCGTTCTCTCTCCAGCCGTGACCTGATGTCTTCCTCTTACAGAGGTGTGTCACATGCCCCCCGTCAGCCAATCAGGAAGAGGCATTGTGTGCATGATGATGATGAGGAGGAGGTAGTTTAGTGGAGAGATTGCAATATACAGACTGTTTGCCTTTTGATAATAGAGTTAGTTGTTTAGTTCTGATGTTCTAGTTGTTTTTCTCTTATTGTCGCTTCTCATTAAAAGGTCATTTTTGTTTCATTTAAGGAACAGCAGGTTTGAGCTGTTCACTCGTCATCAGAGCTCGTCTGAGAGGCTCTTTAGTGTGAGTGCAGACGTGTGTGTGTGTGTGTGTGTGTGTGTGACAGAGCTCTGTTGCCTCATGCCCTGATAATTACATCTGGAATACAAAACATCTGCTTCGGAGTGCTTCTGATGCACTTTTGGTTTTGTGAGTGCTCTGGTTCACAGACGTCTGCTCGTCTTCATCTTCATCTTGCTTTGAGTTGGTTTCACCGTCGGGATGAATGAGTTTCTGGGATTTTAATCAGATCACTGAAGGCTTTCCATGTGAGAAGAGACGTTTCCAAAGAAGGATGTTCTCTCCAACCCGTTATCAGAAGCGATCGAAGCTGTTGTTTTCTTGGTTTGGGTCGCAGTATGAACATATTTCCCTGACCCTCACTGTGCTTCAGATGTCCTCAAACACATGTCCACATCTCCTGTCCTCAGAACTGACCGCTTGCGTCTCACTCTTTGATTTTTATTTATATCAGATCCTGAAAGTGTTACTGTGTTTCTCTTTGGGACGGTGTCTATAACACACCATCTCATGCATTTCAGTTAGCTGCCATTTAAACCAATAAAACCTTTTATAAAATAATGCATGTGCAGGTTGTTGTTTTTTATTCCTCTGTGTTTGTAAACACACTAGTTGTTGTGTGATTCATCTGTTTTGTGGTTTTAAAGATAAATCATGTTGATAAAATGAAATATATGAATACACATCACACTGGAGTCTTTAAGGGTCAAGGTAAATGACCTCACATCCTTTAACCCTTTATAGCCTAAAATATAAAAGAATACTAATGTTTAGAAATGGATCAGTTTATTCAACCTTTAGACGAATAATAATACAAATGTTTGTGTGTTTTTGCTGAGTTCATATTTGACGTTCATATAGTCTGATAGTGTGTGAATATGGAGGAAAAACAGCTCAATGTTATTCAGAGACTCAAGATGCAGATGCTGATATTTCTGTGTTTGTGATGTAAATCAGTGAGATGTTTTTCAGTAGAGCAGATACTGATATAAACTGATGTAAATATGAGTCTGTGCTCTATATCTCCAGTAATGAGATGAGATGTGAATGATCCACACATATAACACAGAGACTGAGAGCTGGAGAAATCAAGGCTCCTCAGAAGATGTGAGATGTTCTGGAGGCTTGTGAAGATCATTCCTCCGCTGAGGAACAGTGAAAGTAAAGCTTCTGGAAACAAACGCTCCTCAAAAGATCCTGAGGATCAGATTTGAGACTCTAAAACATGATTGATGGAGAATCAAGTAAAGCTGAGCTGCTTCAGTCCAGGAAGAGTTCATCTGGAGATATTACTGACCTTAATCTGACCTTTACTGGATCACAATCAGGAGAGATCTGAGTCGAGCTGAAGCTGGACGCTTGTACAGTTACACTAGAAGAGCTTTGAGCTGATAAAACATTTAAACTCTCAATCGGAGACAGAAGACATGAGGAGATGGAGTGTGAAGCAGGTTTACCAGCTGAGTTTGATCATGTTGATCAGTTACCGTAGGCTTTACAGGGTTAAAGACTCTTGTTCTTCTGTGTTTCTATGTTTTCTTCTGTAGATCCAGCAGGTGGCGCTGTAAGACATCTGTGTCTGCTGCTGAACTTCAGGGTTTGTTCAGTAGATGTCAGGCGTGGTCCTTATTTCAGGTCTTAAACTCCGGTTTAAAGCATGTTCACATCAGTGCAGCACGAGCACGAGCACGAGCACGAGCTTCTGTTCTGAGCTCATCACGTGCACATTTTAGCAAAGAAAGAAGAGCAAAAACTTGTTTGTTTCATGATCAGTGAGATTGTTTAATGCAAGTCTATATGAGCATTACTGGATTTACTGATGAATCTGATCAATCTTGTGGAACACATCTAATTGATTCGTTTAAACAACTTGAGCATTACACACAAAACAAGCAAAGACAAACAATATTATAATAACTATTCAATAATTACAAATAATTAAAATGAGCTGATAAGTAATTAAGTAATTAATAGAAATAAGATTTTAGAAATGCTAATTATATAATAGACTTTAGATTACTGTTGACCTTTGATTCATTAATGAGTTGATCGGAGGCTGTTCTGGTGGATTGCTGTTTATTCTGGTTTGATGAAATGATTTAAAATTTAATTAAACACTTGATCATTTAATACAGAACTTTTTTTTTCTTTTTTTTTTGAAGGGCTAACTAAACCTAAGATTATTGGAGTACCTTTACAAGAAAATACTTCAGTTTCAGTTTTCAGAAAGCCACATGTGATTCAGAGCATTGTTTGCCGTTTCTCTGAAATCCACTGTTTCTGAGTGAGACTGGTTCTGCTCTGGTTCTGCTCTGGTTCTGCTCTGGTTCAGCTCTGGTTCAGCTCTGGTTCTGCTCTGGTTCTGCTCTGGTTCTGCTCTGGTTCAGCTCTGGTTCTGCTCTGGTTCTGCTCTGGTTCTGCTCTGGTTCAGCTCTGGTTCAGCTCTGGTTCTGCTCTGGTTCAGCTCTGGTTCAGCGCTGGTTTAGCTCTGGTTCAGCTCTGGTTCAGCGCTGGTTTAGCTCTGGTTCTGCTCTGGTTCAGCTCTGGTTCTGCTCTGGTTCTGCTCTGGTTCTGCTCTGGTTCAGCTCTGGTTCAGCTCTGGTTCTGCTCTGGTTCAGCTCTGGTTCAGCGCTGGTTTAGCTCTGGTTCTGCTCTGGTTCTGCTCTGGTTCTGCTCTGGTTCAGCTCTGGTCCTGCTCTGGTCCTGCTCTGGTTTAGCTCTGGTTCAGCTCTGGTTCAGCTCTGGTTCTGCTCTGGTTCAGCTCTGGTTCTGCTCTGGTTCAGCTCTGGTTCAGCTCTGGTTCTGCTCTGGTTCAGCTCTGGTTCAGCGCTGGTTTAGCTCTGGTTCAGCTCTGGTTCAGCGCTGGTTTAGCTCTGGTTCAGCTCTGGTTCAGCTCTGGTTCAGTTCTGGTTCAGCTCTGGTTCTGCTCTGGTTCAGCTCTGGTTCTGCTCTGGTTCAGCTCTGGTTCAGCTCTGGTTCTGCTCTGGTTCTGCTCTGGTTCTGCTCTGGTTCAGCTCTGGTTCAGCTCTGGTTCTGCTCTGGTTCAGCTCTGGTTCAGCGCTGGTTTAGCTCTGGTTCAGCTCTGGTTCAGCTCTGGTTCAGCTCTGGTTCAGCTCTGGTCCTGCTCTGGTTCAGCTCTGGTTCAGCTCTGGTTTAGCTCTGGTTCTGCTCTGGTTCAGCTCTGGTTCTGCTCTGGTTCAGCGCTGGTTTAGCTCTGGTTCAGCTCTGGTTCAGCTCTGGTTCAGCTCTGGTTTAGCTCTGGTCCTGCTCTGGTCCTGCTCTGGTTTAGCTCTGGTCCTGCTCTGGTTCAGCTCTGGTTTAGCTCTGGTTCAGCTCTGGTTCAGCTCTGGTTCAGCTCTGGTTCTGCTCTGGTTTAGCTCTGGTTCTGCTCTGGTTTAGCTCTGGTTCAGCTCTGGTCCTGCTCTGGTTCAGCTCTGGTTCAGCTCTGGTTCAGCTCTGGTTTAGCTCTGGTCCTGCTCTGGTTCTGCTCTGGTTCAGCTCTGGTTCAGCTCTGGTCCTGCTCTGGTTCAGCGCTGGTTTAGCTCTGGTTCAGCTCTGGTTCTGCTCTGGTCCTGCTCTGGTTCAGCTCTGGTTCTGCTCTGGTTTAGCTCTGGTTCAGCTCTGGTTCAGCTCTGGTCCTGCTCTGGTTCAGCTCTGGTTTAGCTCTGGTTCAGCTCTGGTTCAGCTCTGGTCCTGCTCTGGTTCAGCTCTGGTTTAGCTCTGGTTTAGCTCTGGTTTAGCTCTGGTTCAGCTCTGGTTTAGCTCTGGTCCTGCTCTGGTTTAGCTCTGGTCCTGCTCTGGTTCTGCTCTGGTTCAGCTCTGGTTTAGCTCTGGTTCAGCTCTGGTTTAGCTCTGGTCCTGCTCTGGTTCTGCTCTGGTTCTGCTCTGGTTCAGCTCTGGTTCAGCTCTGGTTCTGCTCTGGTTCAGCTCTGGTTCAGCTCTGGTTCTGCTCTGGTTCAGCTCTGGTTCAGCTCTGGTTCAGCTCTGGTTCTGCTCTGGTTTAGCTCTGGTTCTGCTCTGGTTTAGCTCTGGTTCAGCTCTGGTTCAGCAGGTTAAGATCTCGTGATCCAGCTGTTTCCGGTTCAGACCGGTTAATGAGACGCTTGTGCAACAGGCTTCTGCTCGGGTCACTCCTGCTGTGAATGTGCATCTGCCAACAGTTACTATTAACACACACTCTTCATCATCATCATCCATGTGAATGTGCTGAATCATGATGAACTGATGCACATGTGCTGAAGGGACACAAAACACATGTTCAACAGCCAGAGAGAAGATGCTTGTGCTCTTAAACTAATATTAACTAAAACAAACTAAATTCAGTCTGCGTTTTCCAAACCAACCCAGCTAATGTTTCTCTCAAAATTATGAACACACATTCTTCTGTTAATAGAGCGATCATTCAATCTTATCTGATCTTTAAAGGCACAGTTCACCCAAAAATTACAGTTCTGTCATTTACTTGCTCTCAGGTTGTTCCAAACCAGAAAGAAGATGTTCTGAAGAATGTCAAAAATACAATGCAAGTCAATGGCTACCATCAACTGTTTGGTTCCCAGAATTCTTCAAAATATCTTCTTTTGTGTTTAGCAGAAGAAAGAAACTTGTTCAGGTTTGGCTCGACTAAATGATGACCGATTATGATAAAGATCAAAAGTAACATTCCCATTATGTTTGTAAAATAATAAAACGAAATGTTCCCCGTGATGCCGACTTTATCATTCACATGACCAAGAAGCAATGCTTTTTACACATTTCAGAATCTGATGTTTCAGAGAAATAACGTTTTCAACTCCGGAGAAGACTCATTTCTTCACTTCATACAGTGAACCGGAGACTCATTCAGAGGTTTGGACTCATAAACCTCACCTGGAGTGTTGAAATCTCTGATAAACAGTTATTGGTGTGATAAGACATTATGGAAACTCTACTCTCCAATAAAGAGGGCGAGAGGAACAGCGTGTTCATGACTGCAGTCCAAACAGCTGACTCTGATAAGAGCTGACAAACATGTTGTTCTTCAAGTCTTGGTCTTCACCTCGAAGCTTCGTCTGCTGGGAATCTGAAGCTGTTCTTCTGTCAGACAAACACAACAAACTGACCAAAACAACTCATTTCCATCTGTTTGCTTCGACTCAATCCGTCAGACATGAATGAATGAAGCAGCTCAGAGTTTATATAATCTTATTGCATATTTGATTTTATTTAAATAATCATATTAATTTATAAATCAAATGCATTTATTCAAATCACTTAGAATCAGCATGCATTTGTTAATTGTGAAGACACATAAATCTGAGCCGTTTCATTCGTTTCATTCTTCATGTTCTTATTAAAACTGTGTAATCCAAATGAATGGAAATGCAGTTCAGATCCGTTATACTGTTGGCTATTATGTAATGAATGATGCTCTTTGCTCTGGTTTCTGCTTCCCTAGAAAGACAGCAGCACAAGTGGAGCGTCAGCGGCTCGTCCTGACGTTCTGTGAGGCTCAGGCCCCTGTTACCCAGCATGCTCTGCGGCGCACTGATAACGCTCAGCTTTGAAGTCTGTGACTGTGCTGTTGAGAAACGAGTGAGAAGCCGTCACATCCAGCTCTATCACTCACACGAGCAAACACAAGCAAACGACTGAACGTTACGCAAACGTGTGATGAGCGTCAGCTGATGGACCCTGAGCTTCACGCCGAGGTCAGAAACCTCCAGAAGATCCACTGAAATACATCACATAAACATATTTAAACATTCAGATGATCAAACACACTAGCGCTCAAAAGTTCGGGATCAGAACGATTTGTGATGTTTATTAAAGAAGTTTCTTCTGCTCATCAAGGCTGCATTTATTTGATCAAAAATACAGGAAAAAATGTAATATTGTGAAATATTATTATGATGTAAAATAACGATTTTCTATTTTAACATACATTAAAGTCCAATTTATTTCTGTGATGCGCAGCTGTATTTTCAGTCTTCAGTGTCACATGATCTTCAGAAATCAGAATAATATGATGATTTATTACAGTTTTGATAAAAGTTAAAAAGAAGAGCATTTATTTAAAATAGAAATCTTTTCTCACAATATACACTAGTTCAAACATTTTTATTCTTTATATTAAAAAAAAAAAAGGGTTTTAAACTTTTCAGTGAGGATGTGTTAAGTTGATAAGAAGTGATGGCAAAGATTTATATATATTTTTTTATATTTTGAATAAATGCTGTTCTTTTGAACTTTTTATTCATTAAAGAATCCTGAAAAAAGTATCACAGCACAACATTAATAATTCTAATAATAAATCATCATATTATTCTGATTTCTGAAGATCATGTGACACTGAAGACTGGAGGAATGATGCTGAAAATACAGCGGAGCATCACAGAAATAAATAACAATTTAAAGACTATTAAAATAGAAACCATTATTTTATATTGTAGTAACATTTTTCTAAATTGCTGTTTTGTGTGTGTGTGTGTGTGTGCGTGTGTGTGTTTGTGTTACTGATCAAATAAATGCAGCCTCTGATGTGATCCGTCAGTAGCTGCTCGTATTTCAGCCTGTCTGAGAGAGATCTAGCTGGATGAATGACCATCACCTTCAGCTCAGCCTTACTAAGACAGAACTCCTGGTGATTCCAGCTAACCCATTGCTTCATCACAACTTCTCTATACAGCTGGGTTCATCAACCATTACTCCTTTGAGGACAGAAACCGAGGAGCTGTGATGGATCATCAGTTAAGCTTCACTGACTACATTTCTACTTCTTGTCCAAGCTCTTGTTCTCTCCAGACTGGACTATTGTACTACTACATGTACTGTCAAGCCTCTCAATGAGCCAAAAAAAGCTCATGTTACTCCTCTCCTCATCAGGTTACACTGGCTACCAGTAGCCGCTCGCATCAGATTCAAGGTACTGATGCTTGCCTACAAGACGACCACTGGCACAGCACCAACTTACCTAAACTCACTAGTTCAATCCTATGTGTCCTCCAGAAGTTTGCGCTCTGCAAGTGAACAACGCCTTGTGGTGCCATCCCAAAGAAGTTCAAAATCACTCTCACGGACCTTCTCCTGGACTGTGTCCAGCTGCTGGAATGACCTCCAGATCTCAATTCATACAGCTGAGTCTTTACTCATTTTCAGAAAACATCTAAAGACTCATCTTTTTCGCCTGCACTTAACCTACTAACACTAGCACTTTTCTTGTCTATCCTATTCTATTCTTGAAAAAAACAAACATAGCCCTCTGTGTTCTATACTAGACTAACTGAGACTGGTCATGGCACTTGTATTCTGTTGTTGTTCTCTTGTTGATCTGACTGCTTCTATTGTTTTCATCTGTAAGTCACTTTGGATAAAAGCGTCTGCTAAAAGATTAAATGTAAATGTAATGTAAAGTCCTTGATGAGCAGAAGAGACTTCTTTAAAACACATCACAAGTCTCACTGATCCCAGACTTTATACAGCAGTGTTCATGAGCAACATTACATGCATCATGTTTCTTTACTATTCTTTCACTACAGCAAGAACTGTAATAAACAATAAACAAAACCAGTTTTAATTTAAATAAATCATCTTTTGACCTTTTTTTACCCTTATTGTTTTCAATAAAACATTGTCTTGATATTAATATCAGTTCCACTTTAAAGCATCTGCTAAATGCGTGTAAATGAGCAGCTTTGTTCATTGCAGCTGAAATAACATGTTAAAGTTCTCGTTTACTGCTCTTTCAATGGTTCGCTGGTGTTAGAAATGCTTTTATCACCAGTTTTCTTCAATCCTCTGACAGCTTCAGAGCGTCGTGTCACGCTTCTTCTGCTAATTATTCCTGTCTCCCCAAAACCTGGTTAATGCTGTTCTTCAGCATGTGTTTCTCTAATATTCCAGAATCAGTTCAGACTCTGATGAACATCTGATGCAGGGTTTCTGATCTTCATTTCAGACTTTCTAAGACCAAGTAAAGAACAGGTATCCTGCTCTGATTTGAGAACTTTTTAAGGTTTCATTTTGTGGAGGGATGAATGAAGTCTTTTTTAGACCCTGGGGTCTTCTCCTTTACCTTAAACCGTGTCTTTGGGGATCTTCATTAGTTTAATAGCAGCAGTTACATCCAAAAACTGATGAACTTCTCAAACTGTTTGTCATTAGTCTGCCAAAAGTTATTTAAATGTTATCTTTAATACTGTGATCAAATGGAGAAAAACACAACACTGGATATTTGTTTAAATAACTTTATTAATATTTTGGAAGACTGACATCGAAAGTCACAGAAATACAAAAATAATTTAAGACACTTAGAAAAATGAAGCTGTTTAAAGTTATTGGCTGTAAAGTGTCCAGCTGGACATTGTGCATCATCAATAGTTTATAAAGCTAAATAACAAACGGTTCTTCGTCATGTCTTCAGTATCACAGATGTCATCTTCTGATCACAGAGACAGGCTGGGATCTCTAGAAGATGAGTTCTTCTGTCTGACTCTCTGCTCCAGCTGCTCCAGCTGTCTCTGCATCTCTCCGGGCAGGTCTTCGTTCACCTCGCGCTGGAAGTACGCTCTGATGTCCTCCACCTCCTGCGTCCAGAAGTCTGCCGGGATGCTGAAGAGCTCTCTGAGGTCCAGGTCCTCCGGCAGGCCGTGGAGGTTCAGAGCTCCGGCCGAGGGAACGAACCCGACCGCGGTGGACTCCGCTCCGGCCTCGCCGTTGATCCTGCCGAACATCCACTCCAGCACTCGGATGTTCTCTCCGTATCCGGGCCACAGGAAGCGTCCGGAAGAGCTCTTGCGGAACCAGTTGACGTGGAAGATCTTGGGCAGCTTGGCGTCGGGCCGCTGCTCCATACTCAGCCAGTGAGACAGATACTGACCGAAGTTATAGCCGAAGAACGGACGCATGGCGAAGGGGTCGTGCATGATCACCTTCCCTGAAAACACACAGAAAGGTGTCATTTACACTGATGCACAGTCTCTGAGCTCTCAGTAGTGCATTAAACTCCCTCAGATCTCACCGTTGTGCTCAGCGGCCGCCGTGGCTTCGGATCTCATCGCGGCTCCCACAAACACCCCGTGAGCCCAGCTGAAGGCCTCGTACACCAGAGGGACTCCCTGCGGACGCCGGCCGCCGAAGATCACCGCCTCGATGGGGACGCCTTCGGGAGACTCCCACTGCGGGTCGATGATGGGACACTGAGCGGCCGGCGTGCAGAAGCGTGAGTTGGGATGAGCGCAGGGTTCTCCTGGAGGACACACGCAGAACATGAGGAGCAGGACGAGACCAGGACGAGAAGCTATGAGACCGAGACCTACCGTCCGCCGCCGTCCAGCGCTGGTTCTTCCAGGAGGTCAGCGTCACGCCGGCCGGCAGATCCTCGTCCATGCCCTCCCAGTACACGCCGCCCTCACTGGTCTCGGCCACGTTGGTGAAGATGGTGTTCTGGCGGATGGTGGCCATGGCGTTGGGGTTGGTCTTGGTGGAGGTTCCTGGAGCCACACCGAAGAAGCCGTTCTCTGGGTTGATGGCTCTGAGATTGCCTTCAAACACGACAACAGAGAACATTAAAGAACGAGCGAAAGCAGTATGATGTGATGTGTTTGAGCATCATTGATCGGTACCTTCTTTGTCAAACTTCATCCAGGCGATGTCGTCCCCGACACACTCCACCTTCCATCCCGGCAGCGACGGCTTCATCATGGCCAGGTTGGTCTTTCCACAGGCGCTCGGGAACGCTGCGGCGAAGTACTTCTTCTGTCCCGCCGGGTTAGTGATGCCCAGAATCTACAGGAACACATCACACATACAGGTCAGTCTTCATTCAATAAATCAGTTCATTATTTTCATGCTTTTTCACATTAAAGTGATTATGCATCCTTTGCATTCAATTTTAAAGCATTTAGTTTACATTTGGCAGAAAAAGTGCATTGAAGCATTTTTTTTGATTCATCTGTTTTTGCAAGACAATTGAAATGATTTAGCTTTGCATGATCCTATCCACCTTATTTGTAACATATTAGCAGCATAACATGTGCTGGTCTGGACTGAGCTGTGTTCCTCACTGACCAGCATGTGTTCGGCCAGCCAGCCCTCCTCTTTAGCGATGCGGGACGCGATACGGAGAGCGAAGCACTTCTTCCCCAGAAGTGAGTTTCCTCCGTATCCGCTGCCGAACGACACGATCCTCCTCTGGTCAGGGATGTGAGCGATGAGCGTGAGGTCAGGGTTACACGGCCAGTTATTGACCAGCGGCTCTAAACACAGAACATGAGCGTCAGTTTGTGCTGTAAAGGACTGATGGGAAGTCAGACGGTCAGTGATGAGCTCGTACTCTTGAGTGGCAGCGGGCAGCCGACCGAGTGCAGACACCTCACAAACTCTCCGCTCCCCAGCGCGGTCAGCACGGCTTTACCCACACGGCTCATGATCCTCATGCTGGCCACCACATACGGAGAGTCGGTCAGCTCCACACCGATCTTAGAGAGCGGAGAGCCCACGGGGCCCATGCTGAACGGGATCACATACATCACACGGCCTGCACACACACACACACACACACACACGGCTCTTAACATCATGTGAAGGCACAGAATCACTGCAGCTGAGCGTCTGCTGCTTCTCTACCTTTCATGCATCCCGGGAAGCGCAGGTTCATGGCTTTGTCCCATTCCTCCGGGGACATCCAGCGTCCGAGCTGACTGACCCCGCCGTCTCTCCGAGAGGGAACCGTGTCTCTCCGCTGCGGCGTCACAATCACCGTCTTACTCTCCACACGAGCCACGTCTCGCGGGTCTGTGCGCGCCAGCCAGCTGCACACACACACACACACACACACACACACACACACAGACACACCACTGAGTCACATCAGAGAACTCCTTCCACCTGGACATCAAACTCAGTTTTTCAGTACAGTGAAATCTAACCTTCATTTCAGTCATTTTGACCCAGAGAGGATTATATTTATTTCTGAAAATGCATGCATAAAAATGTCTTATTATGCTATACTATTGTGAAATTTTTAATCAGCTTGTATCACAGGTTTTGCTTCTTTTTGATCATGGGCATCATTGGTCCAACCTCAGTTTATGAGTTAATATTGCCAAAATTATTCACAAAGAAACAAAAAACACAAGCTTGAGTTCAATTTTTGGTGATAATACAATATAATGAGAGATCTATAAGATATGTTTCAAAAGCCGGACTGCTCATTTTTGACCAGGAACACATTTTTTTAGCAAAGCACAACTTTCTGAGCCGTACTATTATTGATGAATCAGTATCTGACAGAGCAGTGGCCAGAACTGTCCTTGATAATGATTGCTAATAACATAGAAAACAAAAAGAGCACTGGAAAAGAGCAACTTGCAAATGTCTTCTGTTGTTTGTCTGTTACTAATGAAAGAGTCCATAACCTTTCCAATAACTATATCAAAATATGATGTGGCCCAGTACCAAAGAAATCGCTATTTAAATAAGATAACATTTTAAAGAATCTGTTTTGGTCCCACAAAGCTGTTTCATCCTATAGAGCCTTCTTGTCAAATATAAAAAAGTTTTTAATCACACAATTTGACTATTTTCCCCCACAGTTGTGTTAGTATCTTACATCACTAGTTTTATTTCCTCATAATTCAGTTTTTTATTTTACTTTATGTTGCACACTTCTCAGAGCTGAGGGAAAAAGTCAGAGTTGTGAGATAAAAAGCAGCTGTGGTGTAATCAGACTTCCACGTCCTCCAGAGTTGAGCAGGAGTGTGACTGAAGTCTCTCTGGTGTGTTCTGCTTCTGTGGTGTGTGTTTGTGTGGTCGTACCAGTCTCTGTATTTGTCGAGTCTCTTGATGACTCCCTGCTCCTCCAGGAGACGCAGGACGGAGCGGTTCTCCTCCTCGGAGCCGTCACAGATGTGCAGAGCGTCCGGCTGACACAGACTCACACTGCTCTCGATGAACTCTCGCAGGGGCGCGCTCAGAGACGCCAGGTCGCCCTGCAGCACACGAGCACTGGGCTGCTTCCCTGACTGCAGCTGAGGAGGCATGATGCTGAGAGAGTCTTTACCGCGGTAAACACACAGAGGAGTCCAGGGGCCGCACGGGAGCCTGCAGCACACACACACACACACACACACACACACAGAGCAGCTGTTGAAGAACACTCTGACAATGAATTTCATACATGCTATAAAATATGATTAAATTACAAATATGACATTTAAATATTCAATAGAGTACAGCAATAATGTTAATACAGAATGCAACACAAGTTTTACCTTTAGTGTAATAGAAGTGAGTTGATAGAGCAGCTCTTCATCAGTCAGTGAGGATGAGGAGGGTCATCAGTGTTCTGCTCATTGTGCGGACTCTCGGTCTTATATATACGACACACACACACACACACTCACCAAACCCACCTTTGATCCGCTCCGGTGTGATGCAACAGTGTAACATGCAGCATCACGCGGTGACGTCACGCGCGGCCCCGCCGCTGATTGGTCGGTGAGCTGGAGGCTCGCCTGGACTCTTGCTCAGCACCGATTAAAGACACTTGATCGTGTGATGAATTATTCAAACATCAGCACTCATATCATGTTAAAATAACATACTGCATGTGTTTGCATGCATTTAACACAATGTCTGTCATGTCTGTATCCAAAGTGTTCAGATTTCTCTTATCAGATAAAGTGAGCTGATTGTGACGAAGCACTAGTAAACAACAGTTTTAATCTGAAATGTGTTGTGCTCTGCTCATATGTGAAAAGGTCAAATACAAGAAATCCCAATAAATCAATTAACAGAAAAAGAAAAAAAGGCAAACTTCCTTCTAAAAATTAGCAGTAGAAATTAATTTATGAGACAGCACATTTAATTTGTATAACTAATTCTAAGAACATTTTCTAATTTTAAAGTTAAGTTTTGAAAAAGTTATTTCTAGCGTTGAGTTTTTTAAGCATTATTTTTTAAAATTCGTCCTGGTTACGCAAACGTCAAGGGAATGTTCTATTGCATCATTTTGACTTTCAGACTTTACCAGAACGTTACTTTGTTGCAAGTTGTAACATTTTTAAATGTTAGAAGAACGTCCAACATAAACGTTTCAGACACAAGTTCCAAAACGTAACCTTCATGTACTTACACTTTAAGAACATTATTATAGAACAGAAAACTTTGAACAAACGCTCTATTAATTAACGTTACTGCAAAAACGTTCATAACTCGATGCATGGAGAATTTCGGCTATATTTTATGTAGAACTGGAATTGTGATTTAACAAATCAATTTGGCCTTTCTTCCGCACATCATCCTGAGGATATTCCGCTGATGTTTGTGGAGGAGTGAGACGTGCTGTGAGCTGTGCACATGAAGAACAGGACGTGCCCCTCTTATCTGAAGAAGACCCTCTACTGATCAACCTCCAGACACTGCAAAACACCACAGATAATGACCCGAAGACTTTACAACACATCTGATAAACACAGTCAATGAACAGCTGTGTGTGTGTGTCACCAGCCTTCACCTGTCAATCAAAGTCTCCCTGAGATCATAATGAACATGCAGTGAAATCAAACCCCAGAGATCAGCTCAGTGTGAGTGTGTTTGCATGACACAGAATCTGTTGAATATTTGATGCAGTTCAATGAAAGCATCTGCTCAGAAAGATCTCCTCGGTGCTGCTGCTGGTTTACTATCTTATGATCTGAAATCATTTACAGGATATATAGAAATATCAGAGCAATTCACAGAAAATGATTCCATGTTTACATGAACATAACTCCAATAATTGACTTCTACATATTCTACACTATGATACATATTGTTTTAAAGCGTCTTCATAGTAAACTGTGTCTTTATTCAAATCAATGATGTATACAGGGATAATAATAACATGCAGCTCTATTTTAAATCGTGTGACTGAATTATATTCATTTTAATAGTATTTGGACATAGGCCACTCCAGAGTGGAATATGGTTAACATCATGTTGGGAAAATCGGTGGTGGTTTTTAGGAACTTTTATCTTAGTGCTGGTTTAAAGCAGTTAAAGCAGTTTAAAGTCTAGTAAAGCAGTTAAACTGGTTTCTCTGTCGTCGAGCGCCACCTGCCGGACAAGCCCCTCCTGTACACGAGCTCTGACAGCGTCTTTCTTTTATTTAACGATTAAAACAGCACATTCAGATGTAAACACACACACATAAAATGTTATTTAGAATTTTATTTTATGTGATGAATGTAGCGGTTCTTGCACGAGGCACTATATGTATTTTAAAAGTACTGCATTTTTTAATTTTAATAAAAGTACTGAATTTTTTTATTTTTATATTTATACTATTTATACTATTTTTAACAACTCTAAAACCTCTACTTGGCTCAATACGGTCTATGCTCTAAACATGTTCGGTTCTACGGTGCACCTCAGATTCATTCCGGTGCGTCGTTAACTCGATCTTTCGTTCCGCCTGACATTGGTTCCGCGGATCCACGAGACAGACGCGAGCCGAGTCATGAGCGCCGCTCAGCCGCGTCCAGATGTTCTGATGCCGCTACGAAACCTCTGTAACTCCGTGAAATGCAGCAGGGATCGAGTGAGAGGTACGATGATGGGACCCTGTCACTTTATTTAATACCAGATTTTATCTGTGTTTGTGTGGCGGCTAACAGCTAACACTGCCACAAACACTCGTGTTAAACAGACTGTAATGTGTGTGTGTTTGTGTGTGTGTGTTTGTGTGTGTGTTTTTGTTTGTTTGTTTGTGTCTCTTTGTGTGTGTGTGTGTGTGTGTGTGTGTCTGTGTGTGTACATGTTTGTGTCTTTGTCTGTATATATTTGTGTGTTTGTGTCTGTGTGTGTATATATTTGTGTCTGTCTGTCTGTGTGTGTGTGTCTGTGTGTGTACATGTTTGTGTCTGTGTGTGTCTTTGTGTGTG
>NW_020526225.1:22500-56126 GCF_003368295.1 Carassius auratus
TCGTCACGGCTGGAGGGGTCCAGCGCAGCATCACTGGGGGGGGAAGGTCAGTCCACACACTGGTCTTCTGAGTGTTGACCTGCAGTGGTGCATGATGGGAAGTGAGGGTTGATGTGTGTGTGTGTGTGTGTGTGTGTGTGTGTGTGTGTGTGTGTGTGTTTGAGCAGAGGCAGCAGAGAGAGCCTGAGTTCAGTCATTTCTGTGACACGTGTGACAGAGGATTCAAAACTCAAGACAAATACGATGAGCACATCTCGCAGCACGTGAAGGTGATCCGCCGTCATCCGCTCGTTCACATGATCATGTCTCATCAGTGCTCTTCTGCTCGATCTGTGTGTCTTCAGACGTCTCATCAGTGCTCTTCTGTGTCTGCAGTGCTCTGTCGAAGACTGTCTCTTCAGTGCACACGAGAAGCTGGTGAAGATCCACTGGAGAAACGTGAGTGTCCCGTGCTGAACATCCCAGGAACATTAGTGTTGATGAGACCGAGGACAGTCACTGCAGTCACGTTCAGAGGAGTTTTAAAAATGCCAAAAACATTGACAGCCAATCAGAGTTTAGAGTGACACTGCTGTTCTTCTGCAGAATCATGCTCCAGGAGCCAAGAGGATCAAACTGGACACTGCAGAGGACATCGCCAGATGGAGAGCCGAGCGACGCAAGTGAGACGCACATTTACTCAAACAGTTTTGTAAATAATCTGGAAAAAGATTTAAGTGAACAAAAATACATTTCCATGTATTTCTACAGCGCTTTCTACAATACAGATTGTTTCAAAGCAGCTTCATAGAGATAAAACTTTCAGCTGTAAACAGAAGACGATCGTGTCGTTATTAAATTCCTTCTTTTGTGTAGAAACTACCCCACGCTGAGAAACACGGAGAAGAAGCTGAAGCTGATGGAGGTGAAGGAGCAGCGAGGAGACGTGCTGGAGACGGCTCAGTTCAGGTGCGCTTCTGATCAACGCTGCACATCTTCTGATTATCACCCGAAACTGAAGATGTGCTCTTCCTCAGGTCATCTGAGATCAGGAGGAGTGTGTTTCTTCATCAGGTTTGGAGATATGTCCGAGTGTTGACCTCTTCACTGCAGAGCATCCGTTGATGAAACACTGATGCAGTGACACATTTCTCCAAACCTGATGAAGAAACACACTCCTCCTGATCTCTGATGAACTGAGGAGGAGCAGAGTGTCATTACACTGGTGTACTATTCCTGTCACTGTATTATATTAGAGTGAGTTTGCGCGTGATCTGTGTGCAGTCGCATCAGGAGCCGGGGCAGGGGACGAGGATCTGACCGCTGGAGATGTGAAGGCTCGAGCTGTGAGACGGATCTGAAGCGGCCGCATCAGGACAGTGACCCTCTCGCGGCTCTCGTCGGCAGTGACCCCGGTGCGTCTCCTCTCACCGCTGAGGATGATGTGATGCACAACTGTGCTTCCTTCAGTCTAACAGACTTTGTGTTCTTTCAGAGTCTGATAAGGACGAGTCTGTTCAGCAGACGCAGACTGGACTCACTGTCGCCCCGAAGAGTGTGACCTCTGCCCTCGGGTCACTGATGTCCAGCTACGGGGACGATATGACCTCCAGCGAGAGCGAAGGAGACACGGACGGTATGAGTTCTGTCCTGATGATGAGCAGGGCTCGATGTCAACACGATATAAATAACAGTTCCTCTAAACGTCCAAATGTTTTATTCCGTCACAGACGCTCCAGTGCTGAGAGTCAGTCAGGCTTTAGAGGAGAATAAGATGCTCCTGAATCCTCATCCACTTCCTGTCCAGAGGATCCCAGCGCCGCACGAGGAGAAACACACACACACACCACAGCAATCCCATCATGCCCCGGCCGGCAGAGGAAGAGGACGAGGGACGAGAGGAGGACGAGGAGGTAACACCAGTAACCCTCCTGGAACACAGAGACATCGAGCAACACTACTAGAGATGGTGAGTACACACACACACACACACACACACACACACACACACACACACTCCTAACCAGAGCTTGTTGTTCTAAACCTGTGTGAGTGACTTTCTCTAGTGCATCACAGTTTCCACAAAAATATGAATGTTTTCAACATTGATGATAATCAGAAATGTGTCTTGAGCAGCAAATCAGCATAGTAATGATGCTGAAAATACAGAGAAGTAAATTACAATTAGAGAACAACTGTTTTAAATAGTAGTAATATTTCCCAGTGTTACACCTCATTATTGGTGTGAATGCTGATTGTGTGTGTGTGTGTGTGTGTGTGTGTGTGTGTGTGTGTGTGTGTGTGTGTGTGTGTGTGTGTGTGGTGCAGTTACTGGCTCCTGACATCCGTCACGAGAGGAACGTGGTTCTCCAGTGCGTCCGTTTCATCGTCCGCTGTGGGTTCTTCGGTCTGGCTGCTAAAGACTCTCACGAGATCAGTGTGTCTGAGAACACAAGCGCTGAGGACGTCAGTGGAGACGGAGCGATCGACCAATCACAAGAGAGCGCTGCTGAAGACAGGCGTGTGTGTGTGAGTCCGGAGCGGAGCGGTGTGCTCCAGCAGCTGTTTGCTCAGCGCTTAGTGTGTGACGAGGCGGAAGAAACACCCTCCTGATGTCACACACTCACAAACCCTTTCTTTTTCTTCTTTTTTTCACCGGTTATTTTTATTTACTAATGTGTTTGGTCTTTCAAAAGAAAAGACTCCTGACTGTTGAATGGATATGAATTGGTTTGATCTGTATTTTGAGCTGTAGCTGTAGTAAATAAAGCGGTGTGTGTGAATCTGTGATTGATTTGTGTCACATCCGCCAAGACCTTCGTCAGACCTTCAGCAGCTCCTCGTCGTCTTCAGATCATGTCGATCCTAATAAAATAGTGCCTTTTTTATGATGCAATTAAATAATTGTGAACTCAACGGGCTGTGAATTTGTTCTCACTTCTGTCTTTGTCCACAATATGGTAACCTTTTGTAATGTTCCATTAACAAGAACAATGAGAAATGCATCGAAATCATTTTATAATAGTTAATGCCCCTTCCAACATTTACTAATACACTATTAAAAAGTTCTATCTGGTAATATTAATTAATATTACTGAACATATGTTTCTATGAATGTTCATTTTACTGCACAAACATCCTTGTTTTTTTTAAACTATAAATTAGTATAGATAATAGAGTATTGAAGCATCAGTTTACTGCATTAACTATTAATCCCAGGTATGTCTGTCTTAAACGTTTATTTACAAAAATGTTAAATTAGTCGATGTGAAAGTTATGATAAAATGCTTTAAAGCGTTACCATTTTGTACATTTAGCAGTTTAATTAAATCGATGGATTCTAACTACACATAAAATTTTAGATTATAATTAAAATGTGTCATAATGTCCCATATAACAAAAAAAAAGATGCTTCAAAAGATATAATTTTAGAATGTAACGTACCGTTACAGATGTGCTGCAATATTATTACTTTAATGTCACTGAAAACAATTATTTACGCCGCAATATTTACTAAAAGGTTATTTACTCCATGTAATAATTGTTTATATTTTATATTTTTAAAATAATAATACAAAAATGCCGTGTGGACACGAATGAATGATTGTCCGTGATGTATCCGCATTCGTCCGGTCCTCAGTCTCTCCGCCAGCCGCTCTGAGATCAGTCGCTCCCGCTGCATCTCAGCCGCGGGAACCGCGAGACATCTGATCCCGGATCAGCGCTGGAGCGCCTCGCGATGGGCGTGTCCTGCTGTCCGCGGCTCCGCCCCCTCTGGCGTCACCGCAGCTGCTAGCTCGTCGGTTAGCGTGCTAACAGCGTTCGGCAGTGATGAGACAGAGACAGGATGAGACAGCAAACCTGCGAATGAAGCCATTTCAGCATCCTCACGCAGGCCAGAGAGCTAAACGCGGCGGAGAACAGATTTAAACCCGGATTTAGGTCCCTATTCAGTCACACCAGGAGTTCGGAAGAGCGTCTGCAGCGCTGAGGTGATGTCCGTCTGTTTATGTTCATTTATCAGCCGTCACTGACTCGAACGCGCTCTTCTGTCTGGACACACGCTGTTAGTGGACTGAGTCAGTGTTTAATGTGCTAACCAGGAGCTAGCAGACGTTAGCCTGCATTATTTAGTATAAACACTCTGTTGGAGCAGCTGTCAAACTCTTGTTTGCTCTGTAAATGGGGACTATAAGCGGTTTCCTAACGACGTCACTGCACGGACTGTAGTGTCTCCATCAGGTCCAGTACACAGTCTACCGTGTTTACATCCCAACAGATGCATCACTCAGACTCCAGCGGAGAGTCACCGGTCAGCAGGAGGATGTCCCACCCATCAGTGACCGGCCGCAGGGGCAGCGGTGTTACCGTCTCATCTGATGACCACCAGACGTCCCCCGGACCCCATCACCCCCCCCACAGCCTCAGCCTCCTGACCCCCGGGTCACAGGTCAAGAAGAAGAGCGGCTTCCAGATCACCAGCGTCCTGCCCGCGCAGGTGTCCTCCGCCAGCGCCAACACCAGCCTCGCCGACGACACGGAGAGCTACGACGACATGGACGAGTCTCACACCGAGGACCTGTCCTCGTCCGACATCCTGGACGTGTCTGTGTCCCGAGCCACGGACACCGGCGTCCCCGAGAGGAGCTCGTCGGAGGAGACACTGAACAGTGTGCACGGGGGCGAGACGCCCGGAGTCACGTCGCCCAACGAGCCGCTGATGCAGCAGGGATACATGGTCAATGGTGTCCACCATCATCATCATCAGAAGACTGGACGACCCGCGGCTCCTGCGGCAGTCCCTGTTGTCCAGCCGGCTCCGGGCTCCAGCGGGCGCTCCGGCGTGGATGCTGCTCCGTTACCGGACGCCTCCAGTGCTTCTGTCCCCCCGACCGCGAGCGCAGTGACCACCGCCTCTCGCTTCAGGGTGGTGAAGCTCGATTCCAACTCGGAGCCGTTTCGGAAGGGTCGCTGGGTGTGTACGGAGTATTATGAAAAAGACGCCCCGGCGGGAGACGCAGCGGTCGCTCACAGAGCGGTGGAGAGCATCATTCAGTCTGAACACGAGACCACGAGCGGCAGCTCCTCTGGAAGCACTTTGAGCGGCGGAGGAGACGGTCAGCAGGCTCACGCTCCAGACCCAGGCGCCGGACAGACCGCTCTGTTGGGTGTCGAGAGTTCATCTGCCTCGGTTCGACCCTACAGTGTAGAGACCCAGAGCAGCACCAAACCTCCGGTGTCCGTCAGCCAGAGCGCTCTTCCTCCAGTGGAGTACAGCCCGAGGCCCGCAGCTCAACCTCTTCAGATTCCTCCGGTGTCACCCAGAGCTGTGCCAGTGTCCGTGGGGATACCAGGGCTTCCTCCGGTGCCCGTGTCTCCGAGGCCACAGATGAGCATCAACCCGGACCAAACCGGAGCCCAGCTGTCCTCATCTGCCGCTCCGAGCAACCTGCAGCCGCTGCACGGGGCCGCTGTACAAGCGCTGAGAGCCCCGCTCCCGCCGGCGGGCCCCGGGTATGTGACGGCCTCGCAGCTGGAAGATGCCCAGAGACTCCTGCTGCAGCACCACACACTGCTCTCACTGCCTCGGCTGACCGCAGGAGGCATCGCCGGCCTCACCGGACCCCCTGCGTCTGATGCTGCTGTCTCTGCTGATGAGGACAGGTAAGAGACGCTCTCTCAGACCGACTGCTTCATGTGACTGTGATTGTATGCACTGTTATTTTAAGATAATTTCTATATTATAATATTTTTTATTTTATGGATATTTATATAGAAATTTAAATACATTTATGTAAATCATGTACAATGTATTTATATATATATCATGCATGGTGATGATATATATATTTTTAATTTTTTATTTTTTAATATATGTCAATAAATGTATTTTTCTCCCCTTTTGTCCTAGTAGTGTATTTTATTTGTATTTTTTAGATATATTTCAAGTAATCACAAAATGTCATTGAGGGGTGAATCTCATGAAGTCCAGATCAGGTTTTCAACTCAAAATCAGAGAAAGTAAGAATATTGTAGTATTTTGCAGTCCTATTTGAGACCTTAAATATTTTAGGAGATTTATGTGACATCAGCATGACATTAAACCCCAGGAGACTGCATGCAGAGCTCTTGTTCTTCTCAACACGTTTCAGTAGTCACTTCTTGAGCTGGAGTAAGTGTGTGTGTGTTCGGTGCTGCAGCTGTGTATCAGTGCAGTGGTTTGATGAAGAGTTTGTCCTTGAATGAGTCGCTCTGTTCTTCACTTCTGGTTGCTCTGTTTGTGGTCAATCTAGTGCCTCTAAATATATCCGCTCGTCTCCGGAGAACTCTTTCCTGTTCCTCCATCTCCTTAAAACTGAGGACCGTCTCGTTGCCATAGAGACGCATCTGCAGTGATTCAGCAGAAGATGAGAGTGTGGCTCTTCTGGTCACATGATGATGGTGATGATGATGATGGTGATGTTGATGATGATGCTGGTGATTATGGGTGATGATGGTGATGGTTGTTATTATGGGTGGGTGTGGTGATGATGGTGGTGATTATGGTGATGATGATGGTGATGGTGCAGTGGTGATGATGGTGATGGTGGTGATGATGATGGGTGATGGTTGTGATTATGGGTGGTGGTGGTGATGATGGTGGTTATTATGGGTGATGGTGATGATAATGATTCGGGTGAGTGTCGTTACCCTCTTCATGTCCTGCAGGGGTTTAATGCAGTGATATGCTGCTGTTGATTCAGATCTTCACGTTTGCGTTGAATGTGGATTGATTTCTGCTTCTTTAACACCTGAGGCTCTGTTTACCGTCCACAGAGTTAAAGTTACTGAGTACATCATGATTTCTGCTCGGTTTATAACTAGTCTCTTATCGTCACGTGGCATGTTTTCTCATTTCAGTCCTCTGTTCAGTAACGTTCTCTTCTAGTTTCTTCTGTGCTCGTTTTCTGCTACAGAAACTCCTGATGAATCAGATTGATACGCAGTTTGTTTATTGTTTGTCATTAATCGTTTCATGGCATAAAACTGTCCTCATATTACAAACACACAGTCAGAAATGAACAGTCACAGATGCTCCAGGAAGAAGTGTGTGATATTAAAGCTACTGTATGCAAGGTTTTACGTAAAAAATTTATATTTTCAAAATAATTTTTCTTGAATCTATGTGATGATGTGTGGTGCGTTTCTGTGTGTTTTTGTGTGTTTGTTTGTTTATTTGTTTGTGTTGAGGTAACAGTCCAGTGGAAAACCCCAGCGGTGTCACGTGACCCATGTGTGTTTGAATCATTGATGTATGAGTCCATCGCGTGTGTCATGTATGTAATCAGTGCAGTGATCGGGACGTCAGATGATTCATTCAGTGATTCCTTATTCATACTGAACATGAAACCTCAACCGCACTCTCTTTACGTTCTTAAATGATGATCTTGGTCTTGAATTATGTTGAATATTCAGCAGCAGTGCTCACAGTCACATCAGTGTTTCGCTCTGGAATCCTCCTACTGAAGTAAAATGTTTATCAAATGAAGTTGAAGACTCAGATCAGCGTTGATATCTCGATCTAGTGACAGTATTTCTGCTTGTTGAGCAGTTTTCTGCTCTTGAATCTCATGGTGTTAGCTGAGCTCAGGAAGGTCCAGTTATTGTCCTGCATGTTCTGTATTTGACAGACGTGATGATGTTCTGAGATCATGAGTGACTCAGGTGTGTGATGGAGTAGATGTGCAGTGCTGTGTGTGTCCTGTAGGTGTCAGTGAATCTCCACTCACAGCTCTCTCTGTGTGTGTGTGTGTGTGTGTCTCATTTAGAGTGAAATTGGATGAATCTCTCTATCAAGAACATGTTCAGATCAGATTTATCTTTATAATTGTCTCCTTTATGTTTAATAAACCTGATTTTGTATATTACAGATATTGTTGACTTACTGTACAGAGTTTGTAAGTCGCTTTGGATAAAAGCGTGTGCTAAATGCATAAATGTAAACTGGCTTCATTTTGAATGTGTAATATAACATGTGTTTCTTCTTGAGATATTTGTAGTTCATCCAGTTCTTCGTCTGGAGTCAGAATCAGCTGCGTTACTGCACTGCACCATCATTTACTGTTATTTGTATTTTTACTTGCATTAGTCTTGGGCTGTATGTGATGGAGAGAGCTTTGCAGAATGACAGAGACACATCTGGAGTTGATTAGTGTTTTCTCGTTGAACGTCTGTCTGATTTCTGCTCCTCGTGTTTCTGTTCTGTTGTGATGAGATGTATTTGTTAATAACAGCTCTGTTCTCATCAGATATTGGATAAGACACAAATACCTCTCACAGACGTTATTTGGATTCTAGGCTGTTCATCTTACTGTATTCAGGCTTTTATGCATGTTTGATGTGAATCGTTAGTTGCACATAAAATCACTTCTTCTGTGGTTCTTATAGTGAAGTGTGTCTGTTTATCTACTGATCGTTCTTCGTGTTTATTAGCGATGCACGATAATGGATTTCTTAAACACTAAGTCTCTCTTGTGCAAAGATCGCAATTTATTTTTAATTGAACAAAAACGTAGTTGTTAGTTAGAATTAAATAAACCGTAATATTCTTTTATAATAAGAGTACACGGAAAGCTTTGAAAATAACATTAAATAATGAACTACAAATACATTTTCTGCATTTTATATCAAAATTGTTCAGACTGATGCATTGCTAACTTTAACATTTTATTTGTAGAATTAACATTTGGAGATGGTCTAAATCAGTAGAGAGGGTTAGGGTTAGACTTGTGAAGTTTAGGGCTAGCTTCTGACCTTTAAACCCGTGATTTTGGCATCAGTTACTGCTTTATTCAGTCTGAAACAAACTTATGTTATTTGTGTATTTTACTTAAATTTTATTACAAGTACATTCCGATAACGTTCCGGTCATGTCGAGCATCCCTAGTGTTTATGTTGAAGCTGTTCGCTCAAATAGATGACAGAATCCCACAGACTCATGCCAGACCTTAGCAACACCCTGGCAACCGCTCGGATGACTCTAACACACTCATCACACACACACACACACACACACACGTGTTCTCCAGCGAGTGTGAGGTCAGTTTGTGTTGGGATGGTCATCAGACTTGCAGCAGCTTCATTCAGCTCTCATGTGTCTCTGCATTCATTCTGATTAAATCATATAATCTCACGCCTGGAACATGTGTGTGTGTGTGTGTGTGTGTGTGTGTGTGTGTGTGGTCAGACCTGTGCCTGTGGAGTGACACGCTGAATTAGTATCCACGTAAGAGCTCATTCAGATCTCAAGATTTAAAATGTTTGTGACACTGCAGGACTGCTGAGTCACTGGATAAAAGCATCTGCTAAAGCTCATTAAAAGTGCTGAAACCAAGAAATGTGATCAAATATATGTCTCTCATTTAAATTGATTTAACCTGAAACACTGATGCTGAAGAAAAACAAATCCAAGTTATCTGTCCACCATCATCACTCACATAGCAACTGTTGCTAAGGCATGCTGATTGGCTGAAGTCATAAAGTCTCTGTGCTCTTACATAAGAGTCATGATGAGAGCGAGTCGTGCAGCACATCCTTCAGCTACACACACACACACACACACACAGACACACACACACACACACACACACACACAGACACACACACTCTCTCACACACACAGACACACACACACACATTATTATTACTAGTGCTGTCACAATTATGACATTTTGGCTCATAATTTATTGTCCTACAAATTGTGATACTAAACATTGGGTCTGGATGATAAACCACACGTGATATTAATGTGTATCTCGTCAGTAAAGCCGTTCTGTGCTCAGCTCGTCGTGAACGGGGCTCTGTGTGAAAGAGAGCAGCTGATGGTGATTTACCTCTGATAACAGAACGGCTTTACTGACAACATACACATTAATATCACGTGTGGTTTATCATCCAGACCGACGGTCCATTGTTTTCATCCCAACCAATGTATATATTATTTTACAGCAACTACAACTATAGTAATGTGTTTCTCTGCTAGTTTAATGTTGAGATTCTCTCCTCCTCCTGTTACTAACCACGTTGAATTTTAGCCCTTAAAAATGCAAGCCCTGATAATATAATGTATTAATTTTTTCAATTAGTGCAATTCAACATGCTGCTTTTTTCTTCCAAGTACATTTGTCATTCCTGATTTAAAACAACATTTTTCAGTAGAAATGATATCAGCAACACAAACTGAGTGATAAGTGTGCTGAATAAGTGATCGTGTACATGAGAAGGTCTCGCTGGAGATGAATGAAGTACAGCTGCTCATCTCAGATCATCTGACCGTCTGACTGAGAGTCACATGATCAGTGACACACATTTCCTCACATTTGATTAGTCACACAGACGCAGTGCACAATCTGGAGCGGATTAGAGTTTTTTCTCTTTCTAGCACACTGTCTGTATGTGTGTGTGTGTGTGTGTCTGTGAGAGAGAGAGAGAGAGAGATAGTGTGTGTGTGTGTGTGTGTGTGTGTGTGTGTGAGTGTGTGTGAGTGTGAGAGAGAGAGATAGATAGTGTGTGTGTGAGAGTGTGTGTGTGTGTACTCTGCAAACCTCAGTGTTTGTCTGGTTCGCGTGCTGGTGTGTCTCTGTTCTCTGTGTTCAGATTCTGTCTTGTTCTCCTAGAGTTCAGATGTAGATGTTCTCGGGCTGCGTGTTTCTCTGTGCACACACGTCTCTTCTGCTAGCGTGTTGTTGTTGTACACGCGTGTGCCCGGCTCAGTCTTTGTCCTGTGTGTGGACGCTGGGCTCATGCTGTGTGTGGTGAGGCGTACACTGATGAAAGGAGGCGAGCAGCACGTGAGAACACAGGACACGCTCATCTTAACGTTTATATGGTGTGTGTCTGAACCCCAGCTCCTGATTGGCTGGTTCTTCTGATCTTCACTGTTTATGTAACAGTGGTGGGTCATGTGACTCCAGTGATGTCACTACTTCAGCGTCTCCTCTGGCAGTGTTTGTGTGAGTGAGCTCTGAAGGAGCGTCAGTAAACACACACACACACACACATCGGGCTCAGTGTTGGATGTGCTCGGTGTGTGAGGGTTCGAGCTGGATGTGAGGGATGTTTGATTGATGTCTCCATGAGAGACTCGGGGCTGCTGGAGCCGGAGAAGATGCCTCTGCAGCTGCTGTTCTGGGAACTGAAGCACCGCAGGTAACACACGCAGAGCATCTCTGACACGTGTGTGTGTGTGTGAGAGAGAGAGAGATAAGATGAGATGTAAATGATCCACACATATAATGCAGTGATTGAGAGCTGAAGAAATCAAGGCTCCTCAGAAGATGTTTGAAACATGATTGATGGAGAATCAAGTAAAGCTGAGCTGCTTCAGTCCAGGAAGAGTTCATCTGGAGATATTACTGACCTTATTCTGACCTTTACTTGATCACAATCAGACAAGATTTGACATGAGGAGCTCCAGAATTACACTAAAAGGAGCCTGCTGTGTGTGTGAGAGAGAATCTGTGAAATATCGTCTAAAAACCCACGACAGATCCTCTGTAAGGTCTCCAGTGATCCTCTTTCATCAGAAACTGATTACATGTGATCTGGACTACGTAATCCCATGCCAAAAATACAGTAGTGTTAATTAGATTCAGTTATATTTTAAAATACTCGTCGTAATCAGACTACAGTTACTTTTTGATAACATGATTACGTTTTGTTTACATTATTCATGAATGATTGATTCTCCCTCAGTACTCTTTATAAAATATACTCTCAGAAAGATTCACAGAAAGCATTTCAGTTTTAAGAAGCGTTTTCTCATCCTTTGAAACAATGCAAATGTTGCGTTACTAACTACAGTTGATGTCATGTAATTTGTAATCGGTAACAGATTACACTTTTCTAGTAATCTACCAGTTTCTGGATGAGTGTTTCTCTGGAGAAGGAACTGATGAATCTGAAAGAGGAAGTGATTGGATTAATCACTGCAGACTATAGATGTGACTCGATCTCATCATGTCTGATGCTTTTATCTGCTCGTCAGTCTGTTCACATCAGGTAACACTGATGAGATATTAGTGTTTTGTTGAGAAATCTCAGAGTACTTCACTGCTACTGTGAGGTTTGATCAGAGCTGATGTGTTTGTGTCTGCTTCTCGTCTCTGTGTTCAGTGAAACAGTGCTAAAGCATTAGTCCAGCTTCATACATCTTTCAGTGCGTATGGAAGGAACAAAACAGCCTGAAGTACGAAGTCTGGATATATCGACAAGCTGTTAATGAACTTGACATTTATTTATATATATATATTACTATTGTTCAAAAGTTTGGGATCAGTGAGACTTGTGATGTGTTTTAAAGAAGTTTCTTCTACTCATCAAAGTTGCATTTATTTGATCAAAAATACAGAAATAAAAATTAAATCTCACAAAATGTTATTAGAATATAACAAAATCTTTTCTATTTTAATATCCTTTAAACTCTAATGTATTTCTGTGATGCTCCGCTGTATTTCCAGCATCATTCCTCCAGTCTTCAGTGTCACATGAGCTTCAGAAATCAGAATAATATGATGATTTATTATTAGAATTATCAATGTTGTGCTGCAATACTTTTTTCAGGACTTTTTTATCCTAACACTTAACAATTTAACACATCCTTACTGAATAGAAGTTTCAATTTCTTAAATAAAATGTCTTGACCGCAAACTTTTGAACTGTAGTGTATTTTGTTAGAAAAGATTTATATTTTAAATAAATGGTCTTCTTTTTATTCATCAAAGAGTCCTGGAAAAAAGTATAACAGGTTCCAAAAAATATTAGTTTCCAGCACTGATAATAAATCAGTATATTAGAATTATTTCTGAAGATCATGTGACACTGAAGACTGGAGGAACCTAAAATAGAAAAAAATTAATTTTCATCATAATATTTCACAGTATTAATTTTTTCCCCTGTATTTTGGCTCAAATAAATGCACCCTTAATGAGCAAAAGACAATTGTTTAATAAACATTTTTAAATACACTTTTGAGCGGTGTTGTGTGTATATAGGCTTTATATACTAGTATAGAGATAGATGTAATTTTTTTACATTAGTGATGCATTGATTATGGTTTAAATTTAGAACGCGTTCATATTTTGACAACTGTTTGCAAACGAGCGCGCTCCCGTGTTGGCTCGAGGTGGGGGCGGGGCGTGGCATAAATTAGTCAAATATCCCGAGCTCTCAGCCAATGGCGCGCTGCTGCGCGCTCTTATTATGCTAATCCGCCAGCATCTGCGGATCTCCTGCGCTCCCGAGCGCCTTTGTGTCCAAACCACCGGCGCATAACGGAATAATCCGCGAGGATGTGAGGTTCTTCAGCCGTGTGTGTGTGATTCGGAGCGTCTGATGGGCGGAACAGAATGAATTCTCCGTGTTACCCGGTGGCGATGGATGTCGGTGTTTGTCAGCTGAGGAGTTTTTCCATCTCGTTCCTGTCGTCGGTTCTGGGCGCCGAGAGCTCGACAGCCGTCAGTCTAGATAACAGGTGAATGTGGATGTAATTACGCGAATGTGATGTAATACCCGCACCGGAAAGCCCCTCGCGTCCCTCGGTTTCGGTTTCGTTTGACTGGATCTCTATCTGCAGAAGCGTCGCGTTTATGTGCGTTTATACAGATGTTATGCGACATGATGAGTGGACTGATGTAGATCAGGAGTGTAAACGTGTTTCTCGTTTTGTTTTGTCTCCCCACAGTTCCTCAGGAGCCAGTGTTGTGGCCATAGACAACAAGATCGAGCAAGCCATGGTGAGTCTGATCCGCTTCACAAACACTTATAACAGGAAACACAATAACCAGATTACTGTCATTAATAACACAGTCATAGAGATACAGAATATAACAACACAGAACAGCCAGCACAGTGTGTGTGTGTGAGGGAGAGATGAGTGTGTATGTGTGTGTGTGTGTGTGAGGGAGAGATGAGTGTGTATGTGTGTGTGTGAGTGTGTGAGGGAGAGATGAGTGTGTATGGGCTCTGGGCTTGTTGCTAGGCAAACACTGACACAGGGATGCTCTGAATAACCCAGCAGCTCCACCCTCCGGATGAAGAACATTCTGTTCCTCTGCGGCCTGAAGATCAGTACAGTCCCTGTGTTCTCACGCTGGAGATGCTAGAATATAGATGCTTCGTCTGTGTTCAGGAACTGGAAAATATCTTTGTTCAATCATCGCAACTGAAAGCACGAGACGAGAGACACAGCGATATATCTGTTAACTAAAATTATAAAAAAACGAATGTAACCATTACGTAACCTGATATATAAAAGACTTATACTTATTTTATTTCAGCAGCATTTAGCGTTTTAGTAACTAAAGCTAAATTAACTAAATTATTAAGAACAGAAATAAACGCTATAATTAAAACGGTAACAAAATATAAAATCCCAATTCAAATAAGAACAAATACTATAATAGTGTATCAATAATACTGAAACAACACTGAAAAATTAACAAAAGTGAATACTAACAACACACAACAACAAAAGTGATAAAACATGAACTAAAGTTCAAATGCTCAGCGGAACAAATGTATCGTTCAAATGTAAATGTATCAATTTCTTTTTTTCTTTCAAGGGAACCGAGCGCACCCTAAAATAATGACATGAGAATATTTCTGTAAATGTTTGCAAGGTTCTTTGTTTTTTTTTGTTTTGTTTTTTTTTGAAACACTGGCGGTCAAAATTTTGGAATAATTGAGATTCTTTAATGGTTTCAACTAGGGCCAGGACTTTAACGCGTTAATTGAGATTAATTAATTACACAAAAAAAATAACGCGTTAACTATGATTAATTAATTACAGAAAAAAAAAAATCCGCATTTTTAATAACTTATTTTTGCACCGCGGAACGTTTCTCACTGGATGAGTTTCGGCGGGACCGATTATACTGAAGCACCAACTAGCGTTCGCATATCACCGCAGCACACATCGAGCCTCAAGTATCACCTCAACGCAAAACATTTAGCAGCTAGCGTGGACTTTACACTTTATGTTGAACTATGTATTATTTTGTTGGTGCAACAGTTTATGTTAAACTCTTTATTGTTTTGGTCAAGGTTATTGAGAGTTGGACTTAGTATGTTATGGCCTCTGAAGCAACAGAGAGATGTTTTCTAATAGTCAGGGTTTCCAATGTTCTGAATGTAATTGACAGTATTGTGTTTTACTTAAAAAACACTTTACAGAAGGTTCCAGCACCTATAAGCTTCCTGAATTTCTGAAATGTACTATTTCTAAATTGTTTCTAAATATGCTATTGTTACACTTCATGGCAAAAATTGCACTGGTCTGCTAGACTTGGTTGAACAAAAAGAAACAATATTTTGTTGCTTTAGCTTATGTATTCAGTCATTATTCAATGGTATACTATAAATCCATGTGAAAAAAAAATACTTCTCACTGTTCTCAGGTCAAATATTTATATGCGATTAAAATGCGATTAATTTCGATTAATGAATTAATTAGATTAATTTTTTTTAATCGAGTCCCGGCCCTAGTTTCAACATTGCTGATAATCAGAAATGTTTCTTGAGCAGTAAATCATCATATTATTCTGATTTCTGAAGATCATGTGACACTGAAGACTGGAGGAATGATGCTGAAAATACACAGAAATAAATTACACTTTAACAGATATTCACATAGAGAATAGTTTTAATAGTTTTTACTGTTTTGATCAAATTAAGGCAGCAGAAGAGACTTCTTTCGTCACTCTTCCATAGGTTTGAGCATCAGTGTGTGTGTGTGTGTTAAGCTCTGTGTCCGGTTGTGTGTGTGCAGGACCTGGTGAAGAGTCACCTGATGTACGCGGTGCGTGAGGAGGTGGAGGTGCTGAAGGAGCAGATCAAGGAGCTGATGGAGAGGAACTCTCAGCTGGAGCAGGAGAACACGCTGCTGAAGAACCTGTCCAGTCCCGAGCAGCTGGCACAGTTCCAGGCGCAGGTCCAGACCGGATCGCCCCCCGCAGGAGCCCCACCGGCCCTCCCGCCCAACCCGGGCCCCGGACCCACCGCCTGACTACCTCTCTGTGAACGGACTCCACAATCATCACGGCCGCTGTCGCTCATCACAGACGCTGCTTATCAAACGTCACCCGCCTCAGACAATCAGTGCTGACCTCCCGAGCGTCCCGTGTGCATGTGGGTCAGTGCGAGCCGAGCGGGGCGTCAATCATTGCCACATCCACCTTGTGTTCTTACGGTGTTTCCAGTCGCTCTGCTGGGTTTGTTACTGGTTTTATCAGTTTGGCTTTTAGTTTTGTTCCTCTAGCTGTATTGAATACATATTGAGCACTTTGTAGTGGACACGTGTGAATAAGACCAAACGAGCACCGCTGTGTGGACGAGCGTGACCTTTGACCCGTGAACCCTTGACCTCTGTGCCGTGTGTAAAAATAACGGTGGACTGTGAATCAGGTTTCAGGCTCACGGTGAGGATGGACTTCCTGTGAGCTCACGAACGAGTTCTGCTCTGATTAAGTTATTTGCCTTGGCTCTGGTCACCCGTCAGTCTGTCAGTGATCGTGACCTTTGACCTCACAGTATGTGCATGTTTACTTTACAATGTGACGTCATGCAGTTGCACATCGACTTTAATAAATGACAAGGAGATCAAACCTGGTGTCCTGCTGTGTTTCTTCACATGGCGTGGTGTTAACATGTTACACGCCCTTCTCATGTTCTAGCACACGCCAGCTCTGTGACACCAGACACGCTCCTGACCGTAGAAAGCTCTGACCTCAAGGTGAAACACTGCAGGCACTGGTCAGTTTCAGTCTATTTTGCTTCCAAAACATGTTTCTTCTTTCAGACTAGTGGAAGGAAAACATGCAAACCACTTCATCTATTCGTGTCTGTAGATTTCAATCTTTAAAGGGCCATGAAACCCCAGAACACTTTTTTTGAGATGTGAGCAGAGAAGTATTTCAGTGCAAACACTAATATTCTCTGTGTGTGTGTGTGTGTGTGTGTATGTGTGTGTGTGTGTGTTTGCAACTGCATTGCCGGTGTGTTACTTAGCTGTCTTTATGCACTTGATGACACTCCCCTTTTTATGCAAACCCTTCCTTCTTTCTATACAGTACCCACCCACTTTATCACAGTAGACCACGCCCCTTTTGGATCGAACCAGAATCATGAACCTGGCTAAAGGTATGCAAATGAGTGCATATTTAATGAGATGAATGTCTCTGGTCAGAAACAGTGCTGTGATGATTCGGCTGAAGGATGATCTGTCAGTCATTAGTCCAGCAGTAACTGATGATACTGATATCATATTCTGACTGTTTCCTATGGATACGAGAGGAAGATGTTGCTAGGCAACTAAATATAGACATGAAGACAACCTAACTTTAGTCCTCCGCTGACTCACTGTTATGAAATGATTCATTTAGTTTGTCATTCTCCCACAGACGGCTTGATGAAGCTTCATGATCTTCCATCTGCACATAATGCTCTCCATCAGCTCGTTTACAGCTCATGTTTAACCCTCTACAGCCTGACAAATCAAATCATTTAAAATAAATGTTTTATTTCATATTTGATCCATCGTGCTCATAAGTCAGATACAGTGAGAAAAAAACAGGTTTAACAACAAAGATTTGATTATTTAGAGTATAAAATATAATGTAGAAGGTTAATAGGGTTAATGTGATGATGATGATGATGTCGTGACTGAACAGATGAAGAGTGAATGAGCTCATGATCTCAGTGTTTCTGTTCATTGTGTTTGAGCGGCTCAGAAGAGGCAAGGGCACACATTACCCATCATGCATCAGCGCCACTGATCTGCAGATGGATGAAGATCATGTAGAGTCATCATCATCATCATCATCAGGTGTCTGTGGATGAATCGAGACTCGTTGTGTTTGAGTTTATGTTCTGCTGTGACCTTTGACTTTAAGCTCTGCCCCCTCCACCCCACAGCAGCCAATCAACTGAAGCGTTTCAGTGTGTGTGTGTGTGTGTGTGTGTGTGTGTGTGTGTGTGTGTGAGAGAGAGACAGTGAAAGTCCAAACGTCTGGACTTGGGTGTGTCCTGAATGTGTTTCCTGTTTGTTCAGAGCCCAACAGGAAGCTGCTCCTTATTTATAGCCTCACGCTCTCTCTCTTCATCTTCTCTTTATGTTTCAGTTTTATTGAACATAAATCATAAAGTGTTTGTTCAGCGGATCTGAAACGCAGGTTGATCTGCTGATGATGTGAATATGAGCAGAAGTTCATCTGCAGCGATTCAGGTCACACTGGGTCGAGTGTGTGTGTGTGTGTGTGTGTGTGTGTGTGAGAGAGAGAGAGAGAGAGAGAGAGTGTGTGTGTGTGTGTGAGTGAGAGAGAGAGAGAGAGAGAGAGAGAGTGTGTGTGTGTGTGAGTGAGAGAGAGAGAGAGAGAGTGTGTGTGTGTGTGTGTGTGAGTGAGAGAGAGAGAGAGAGAGAGAGAGAGTGTGTGTGTGTGTGAGTGAGAGAGAGAGAGAGAGAGTGTGTGTGTGTGTGTGTGTGAGTGAGAGAGAGAGAGAGAGAGAGAGAGAGAGAGTGTGTGTGTGTGTGAGTGAGAGAGAGAGAGAGAGAGAGTGTGTGTGTGTGTGTGTGTGTGTGTGTGTGTGTGTGTGTGTGTGTTAGTGCAATAAAGGACTGAATTTGAACAAAATGCTTGAAGTGTTAGTTGTTTTAATGCTGATGTCACACGAGAGCTGGTGAACTGTGATCTGGTTGAACAGGAGTCAGTGAATCTGAATCATCCTCACTCTAACAGCGGATCTGAAGCTGCTCTCGGATGGTTTCAGTGGAAACGACACACACTTTCACACAGACGCTCTAGAACTAGAACCTCATTTAACACTAACACGCGTCAGTTCAGACAGGAAACATCCAAACACACACTGAGCAGTGCAGGACTGAACACGTCCCCACAGACTGAACTTGTGTGTTACACAGAGATGAGCACGAGAGCTCACCGGCCATTAGGAGGCGTCCAGCTGACCCCTGAGCTCGTCCAGCTGCGTCTGCAGGTGTGTGATGTCACTGCGCAGCTGACGGTGTCCAGACTGAGCTTTCTTCAGCTGACTGCGCAGCCGCTTCAGGATGGCCTCGCATCTGCGCTCCTGAATCTGAGGAAGAAGCGGGAAGAGCTCATCGGGTTTGTCTTCATTTACTCATCTGTTGTTAACTAGACATTGACTTCTACAGTATTTTTACATAGTGTGTAGGTCAATGGCTACCATCAAATGTTTAGACACTTTCGTCTTTTGTGTTAGGAAGAAACAAACTCATACAGGTTTAGAACTTCAAGACGAGTAAATGATGACAGGATTTGCATCTTTGGGTGAACTATCCCTTTAATACCTTTTTGAGGCCAAGCAAAGTAAATGTAATTAATAAATGGAATGAACACAAAAATCTATATGGTCTGAAAACAGTTTGAAGATAAAACGGATCTGTGTTAAATGCCATGCCTTTATGAATTTAAGGCTCTTTAGGTCTTCAGTAGAGCTGGACTGGTGTCAGAAGTGATTGATCTCTCAGCAGTAACAGTTATTGTGAGAGACTGACCGATCCGCTCGCTTTACCTCGATCTCTCTCCTCAGCTGTGTCTGTGTCCGCTGTTGGTTCTCCAGATGAGCTTTTCTCTCCAGCACAGTCTGTCTCGCTGCACGGATACTGGCCTGGAGAAGATCGATGTCCTTCTGTAGGGATCAGAACACACATGAGGTCAGTGATGCGGTCAGCGTGTGAGTCTCTCAGCAGCGAGAGCGAGAGCGAGACCTGCGTCTGACGGACAGCACTAGCGTCTGGTTTCTGGAGGTCTGTCTTCAGCTCGTCCAGCGTGTGTCTGAGTCCAGACGCCTCCTGCTGCTTCTGCTGGAGCTCCTGATGGAGATGTGCTCGGCTGTCCTGCAGACACACGGCCGTCCTGTAGTCTCTCATACGGCTGCGGTGCGAGCTGAACTCTGTCTGCTGTGAGCGCCGGCGCTCCTGATGCTCCTCCGTACAGTTTCTGAGCTCCAGGTTCTCCAGCAGGACGCTGTGGATCTGTGCGTCCAGACGGAGGACGCTGCGCTGAAGCTGCTCCACATCACACTGAAGAGCAGTGAGCATCTTCTCCTTCAGCTTCACCTGAGAGCACACAGACTCACAGCTCCGGTCCAGCTGCAGAAGAGATGCCTGATGGGAAACAAACACCTCAGCATCCGCCACATCCGCTTCAGATGGAAGGCTAAAATCTGTCATCATTATGAGTTAAACAGTCAAAATGATGACTTTAAACATCTTAATTATGACTGAAAAGTCTAATATACGGCATAAAAATAATAAAAAAAAAAGTTACAATTATGCCTGGAAAAATCAAAATAATGACAAATAAATTTGCAAATTTGTAATCTCATAAATGATGATTTATTGTGTCTTAATTTCAACTTTTTATTTAAATAATATGCAAAGAATTATCTCATAGTAGGCCATAATTTCAACGTTTGATGTCATAATTAAGACTTTATAGCTTGGTTTCACAGACAGGGCTTATTCATGAACATTACTGGTGTGCATCTTGAGACGAAACATGAGTGCTGACATACTTCAAGATCAATCAGTGATCAAAGTCTGTTTAAGATGAAGCAGCTCAGACTTACTTCTAGTCTAGGACTAAGCTTGAGCCTTATTATTAGCCATTATTATGACTTTTTTGTCATAATTGCTTTTTATATTATATTTATATTTGATATGATATATTTATTTGTATATTTATTATATTATCTCGATTTGTAATGTCATAATTTCGACTTGGTCATAATTTTGCCTTTTAAAGTTATAATTGATTAAATTACTCTCGGAAATGTGTGTACACACTGATGTGTGACTGAGTGTTTATTAGTGATGGACTCCAGTGCGCGCGCACCTGCAGTGTGTCGTGCTCGCGCTGCGCGTCCCTCAGCTGACTCGCGCGCGTCGCCCCCTGCTGCAGAAGCTCGTGAAGCGCGTCATTCAGAGGAAAATCCTTCTGTCTGAACATCAAAGGTCTGTTATTAGCTTGTGATCATACAGTCTACGCACGTGATGAGGCCTGAGGAGCTACAGTCAGACTCTATAGATTAACGGCTGATTTAGTTCCTTTCGGAAAAGCTGTCCACTAAACGAGCGCCAAAACACGAGCCAAACTATTAGTTATCAAACATTAAACCCAATTTTGCCATTTACTCTGTGAGCTGATAGAAATTTACTCAGTCTTTTGTGAGAAGTAAGTTAGAGTTGATACCTGTGATCCTCCATTATTCGGCGGGAACCAGGAATGGCGGGAAGAGCGCGAGCGCGTGCACGTGTGTATAAAATAAAACAACAGTAATAGATTAAATCATAATAATAATTTATGTTTTATTAGCAATAATAGCCAGGAATTAAAAAAAAATTTGATTCACAGCAGCTCAAAACTTAAACGTGTGATTATATATATATATATGTCTCTCTTGTAGTTAGATAACACTATCTTAATGACATATTTAAAAAGCAATGCAAAAGTGTTCAAAACATCACAGATAAGCATATTATTTTTTGTATTTTATAATACTCTAGCTTATAATAAATCACTGACATATTAAAAGTCAGTGTAATGAAGGTGGAGGTTAATCAGTGATTTTCATTCAGCTAAGGACATGTTTTTTTATTGGTCAGAACAATGTTTTGATATTTTAAGTATGTTATAATTTATATGTTTCTGGAAGAGTTTATGCTTTATAAGCCTTTTATTGTTTAAATGTTCAGTTTAGATTAAAGTGAGTAAAGTTCCCCAGCGCTGGACCCTGACCTTGACCTTTGGTGTCTGTGAGGTCAGTCTGAGCTCAGATGAGTCTGATATATGATTCTGAACACACTGATTTTTAATAATCGCAGCTCAATACACAGTGAGGATCTCCTGCGGCGTCTGGATCTGATGTGTGTGTTTGATGTTATTTCAGTGTAAATCTTGCTCCAGATCAGAAGCGGTAGTGTTTGAGGTGTCTGTGTGTTATTGTGTCATGATGGATGTTTGATCTAGATCCTCAGCTCTCGTACAGACACTGTTTACCTCGTTCTCCTATATCTGACATGTCTTCAGCCTGCACTCGATTGTTTGCCATCTATTTCTGATCCTGCTCATGTCAGAGGAAGTGTCACACATTGTTCTCTGGACACAAACAGGATGAGACGCTCAGATGGGTTTTTCCCAAACGCTCCTGATGTCCACGTCACAGCTCTGTTCAGAGGACCGTCCAGATGGAGCTGCTGACCGTGGTGCTGAACCATCACCCAAACTAACTCAAAATACTTGATGCTATTTCAGTTTATGGCTGAATTTTGGCAGTATTTTAGAACATTTGATACAATTCAATCAAATCCAGTATTTGTTGATAATAATACAGCCTATCAAGAAACTTATAACACATTTTTTCTGTCTTATAAAACACCACAAGTTTAAGAAGGTGGGGAAAAATCCCCAAGTATCAAATTTCTTTGTTAAGTTGTTAAACTCTGTATAAACAAAGTCGTTACGTATTAGTCAGTTTGATAATATTAATAATTATGAACTTGAAAGCCCTCTCTGGGTCTATAACTGAAGACAGCAAATTAAAAGCATTTAAGAGTTGACATGTTGGACTTTATGTTAAAACATCTCAAATAATATTAAAACACACACACACACACACATATTTGAAGCATGTAACCACTAATCCTGCTGAATACAGACATATGGGCTGAAGTCATGATTGCTCTACATCTGTGTGTTTCTCAACACGGTTGGTTTTCTTCTGCTGTTACGCAATAATAAAGTACTGCTGAGAACAGTTAAGACCTACTTGTAAATAACCATACAGAAACACAGGATGATGATGATGATGATGATGTGTTCATCACATCACAACAATCCACCAGAGATAAGCACTTCAGGAGTTTATTAGAATGACTGAGCATACAATTCATTTAAATCCAGTTAAATATAAAACTAAATATAGGGATGTAACGATTCATTCAACGCACGATTTGATTCACCCATCTTTTTTTTTTACAAATGTAGATTTAAGACAAATGATGAACGAAATGTGTCCGATTATTATTGCTTGGACAAAATGCTGCACATTTCATTGTGAAATTGAAATATAACACTAAAATAATATCCTAATATAGCACTTTTGGTTTTGATTGCTATTATTGTCCTCATTTGTAAGTCGCTTTGGATAAAAGCATCTGGTAAATGACTAAATGTAAATATAATGTAAATGTAAATAACAAAACTCAGTTTAAATTTTAAAACAAGCCCCAAATCAAAAAAAGTAACACAAATTTAAAAAAAAAAAAAATCTCTTCATGTAAACAAAATAAGGCTTTGTCTGTGCTTTCCATTTAAAATGAGAGGTAAGCACTGCATTTTAATCATGAGCCAAATAAATATGCTGCATACATTCAACAGGAGCAGTTTTTAATCTAAATTAGATTGAAGCAAAAATAGAATGGTTTGACTTCAGTTTTGTGAAACTGCATAAAAATATCTGTATGAAACCGAAACAGCGGACGAGCTGAACGAGACGCAGATCCACTCTCTGCCAGCAGGTGGAGCTTAAAGTGTTTCCTTGGTTACCACTGTAAACACAGCAGCGCTGCACTTATGAACAGCAGTGATAGTGTTTCCTTGGTTACGCTGTAAACAAAGCGCTCTCTAATGAACAGCAGTGATACATTGTTTCCTTGGTTACCGCTATAAACACAGCAGCGCTGCACTTATGAACTTTAATATGCATCATACAGAGGCAAGATGGAAAGAAAAAATACCATCCAAACTTTTCTAAAGACAGTAAGTTCCTCTCAGACACACATTCATAGAAACTCCTCCCCTAATTGAATCAAGATCTGTTTAGCATCTCAACCGAATTGAATCATCACATATTTGAATTGATTTTCAACCGGCTCGCGGTTCATCTTTACATCACTAACTTAATATATACATTATGTAAATTGTTATGCTATTTTCTGAATTTGAAAATCACAGAGCATCACTCTTCTTCATTTGCTGATCCTGAAAGCCCCAAAGAAGCTTCCTTCAGCCTCGGGGTCCAGCATCCAGGAGTTGGACACGCTGACGTACAGAGCGTCTCCGGGCCGCAGTGAGAACACGCCGCCCTGCTGCTGACAGCACATGTGATAGCCTCCTCTCCTCCACACGCGTGTGCTGCCTGTCTTCATCAGCACCGACGAGCTGGACGCCGTGCTCCGAGAGAAGCGCTACTGATGAATGTACTGGATGAGCTGCACAGCGGTGAGAGAAGATCCCGGACCAGATCCAGCGTCCGTCTCCAGGCTCTCATAGTGACGGAAACAGGTTTTGGCGTATATGTAGTACAACCCCGGTTTCTGGACAAGAATCCGTCCATGGCGATAACCCAAGTGCGAGAGATGACCCTGGTCAGGGTTCCAGTGGAGGACCGTGGCATGAGCATCTCCTGAAAGCGACATTATCATGTAAAACATTGCCATGTACAGCAGAGAGCGAGCAGAGAGATTTGAGTAGTGTTTACTTGGCGTGTGTCTGGATGGTTTGATGGGCAGGTGAGCTGCTGGTGACGACTGTCTGCGGTTCTTCTCTTCGTCATCTGTGAATCTCTCACTCAGGAGAGACTCTTTAACCACCGCCTGTTTTAAAACTCACATTAACATCAGACGGCTTCTGATATCTTTAGGCTGCTGTTTTTAGAAAATAAAAAATGGATAAACCTTCACTCAACCAAAACACAACTGAAAAGCAAGCAAACAAAACCTCATACCTCCGAGTGGTTCTTCAGCGCTGTGACTGAATCTATCTGGAAGAGATTAGAAACAGGCAGTAAACAAGCCTCTTCAGTCACATCCTAATGAGAAGCAGAAGAATCGCAGACTTCTGATGGGAATCATTGATTCCACGGTCATGAGTCACACAGACCCCTGCAGATCCACACTCACGGAGAAACCATTAAAACATGAACTCACTCACCGCTGCAGAACAACACAGCATTCATCTCTGACGTTTAGATAATACACTTTTAAAAATCCTTCATGGTTTCTAGATAAGACATTTTCAAATCAGGTTTAAATCAAGACACATTTATTTATACTGCACTTTAACAATACAGATTATGCTTTTAACTACACCACGATACATGACCGTCGTTCATCTGAAACTGGTCTGTTAACCATCCAATCATTCCAGATCGACGGGAGATTTGTCTTTTTCTTCACTCCAGAACTATTAAACTCTTTACCTGTTGAGACGAGGCAAGCGAAATCCCTTGGCTTTAAAAAAAAATAACAAATCTGGTCTTGAAACTCATTTCTGTTGGGTAGCTTTTACTTGAATTTTTGTTTTAGTTCCAAATTGTTCTATTTTTAAGTGTTTTGAGTTTATTTCTTGTCTTGCTTATTTGATCATTAGTATGGGGGTGTATGCTGTTTTATTTGTTACGTAAAGTCAGGTTTTGTTTCAGCTCGATAACAATGCCAGTGTTGCACAATCTGTCAAATATGAAATGAATGCAATAGCTCAAAGACCAGTTCTCAGCTTATGATTATTAAAATATATATTAAAATTAGAAAGTTTTGATTACTTCAGTCTCCCCACCACTTTTCCATAAAAAACCCAGTAATCCAGATGCAGAATCCCTTTAAGATCATACAAAAGAAAGTATGTGCAGTGTATGTGTAGTATGCAGTATGTAGTGTGCACTACCTGTGTGATGTGTCCAGTGAAGTGCAGCAGGAGAGTCACAGTGGACACGAACTGAATGAATCCGATCACTGTCACTGCCGCGAGCACGCGCACGTTCCACGCGTCCATACTGACTGATGGCGCAGTGCACACTACTGAGTCCAGTGCACTAGTGCAGCTCTCTGTCCGAGGGCTGTCCTTACCGCTGATCTGCTAGGTGGACCCACAACAATCATTTATAGTGATTTGTCTGTGTGTCTCTCACGTGACACTGGACTAAACTCAGACGAGTGTAATCAGTGCAGGAACAGGGAATGATCGAGTGAGCAGATGCTTTGAAACGCAACACATGCGCGTGGACTACAAATCCCATGAGTCAACGCGATGGCAGCGTTTGTCAATGTTTTTATAGGTTTTGTCCACTAGAGGTCCAAAAACCCATTCCTCCATCGAGCCAAATTTCAAATCTTCGTTTACGCGACGCCAATTAACTAAGTCAAATAATTAAATTCAAATGTATTTGTATTGCGCTTTTTACAACACACATATCATTCCAATGCAGCTTTACAGACACGTTCTGTTACCAGAAATGAATGTGTCTATGCTCATTTCACAAATGAACAGTTCAAGATAATAGAATCATACAGGTAGCTAGAATGAATCAGTTTAAACAAATTAAAATCCTTCTCTGCAATCTCTGGAAAATTATTAAATTAACGTCGTGAACCGGTAAACACAAACCACTGTGATTAGACCATCGATCAGCAGCGCTGAGAAAAGTAACAGGCACCACATGGTTATAAACCACATTTGACCAATCAGAGTTATTGCCGGCCACTAAGCCCTGCCCACTACGTGTTCTAGTCCCTCCCTGTTTTCGATGGCCATGTGAGTTTGCCTGGTCTGTAGTTTCCTGTGGATGTCAACGGTGACTAACACAGGACCTCATTATTTACCGATGTATTATTAATCGATCGCAGTCTGGATTGATAGGTTTCGCTGTGATGGTCAGTTAGCGGCTAACACGAGAGATGGCGGCTCTGTGGCGGCTCGCGCCTCGCCTTCTGACCCTGAGGATCTGCAGATCAATCGGGCACAAGACCGACGAGCTCCTGAAGAACGAGTTGGTTCAGAGACACATTAAACGTGTGATCGACGAGCAGAAGTGTATTTCTAGTCGTTTAGAGAGCGGACAGGTGCCAGAGTCTGACAGGAGAGGGTTAAACCTGCGGCTAGTCGAAGTGTCGAAGATTGTCAAAGCGTTTGAGAAAACTCAACTAGCCTTCAGAGAGCTGACCGAGATACAGACTCTCATTCACAGTGAGTGACCCTAACTAATGTCAGCTCAGCGAGGAGAGAAACCCTGAAAATAACATGTCAATGTTTCAGAATCCAGCTTCACCTCTACAGAAGACTGTTGTGTCATTCATCTGTAAGCTGTAGATGTTATCAGGAGTTATTGAAATGTTCTTCATCTGTTCTAGACACCAGAGCTGAAGACCAGCAGATGCTTTTGCTGCTCCGAGAGGAACATGAAGAGCTGATCAGAAGAACAGAGAAGCTGAACAAGGAGGTTTGACTTGACTTATCTGTCAGGAAGTGTTGAATAGTTCACACAAATATGAAAATGAACTGTAAATGTGCTCGCCCTCAGGCCATCAAAGATTTAGAGTTTGTTTCTTCATCAGGTTTGTAGAAATGTAGCACTGCATCAGTGTCTCATCAATGGATGCTCTGCAGTGAATGGGTGCCGTCAGAATGAGAGTCTGATAAAAACATCCCAATAATCCACAGCACTCCAGTCCATCAGTGAACATCTGGAGAAGACAAAACCTGAAACACATCCAGCATTAAGATGATTTTAACTCAAACACATAGAGTCTATAATCCAGAATAACACTTCCTCCAGTGAAAAAGTGTTCCAGTCTGAATCAGGAGAGAAATCTGCAAAGATCAAGCAGCGTTTAAACAGATCTGTGAGAGACAACAGCAGATGCACTTTTCACTGGAGGAAGTGTTATTATGGATTATAGACTCTGTGTTTGAGTTAAAATCATCTTAATGCTGGATGTGTTTCAGGTTTTGTCTTCTCCAGATGTTCACTGATGGACTGGAGTGCTGTGGATTATTGTGATGTTTTTATCAGACTCTCATTCTGACGGCACCCATTCACTGCAGAGCATCCATTGATGAGACACTGATGCAATGCTACATTTCTACAAACCTGATGAAGACACAAACTCATCCTGATCTCAGATGAACTGAGAATGAGCACATTTTCAGTTTTGATTAAAAGTAATTAAAGCGTGTCAATGTTGATTTAATTTCCTCAGCTGATAGAGACGCTGGTTCCTGCTGATGATCTCGACAGCAGAAGCGTCATCCTGGAGGTGGCAGCAGGACGAACCACCGGAGGTTTGATCATCTTCAGATCAGATGCGATCGTTCTCTGACGGTGGTTTGATGCTCGTGTCTCTGTGTGTTGATGTAGGAGACATCTGCCAGCAGTTCACCAGAGAGATATTTGACATGTACCAGGGCTTTGCCTCCTACAAACACTGGGACTTTGAGCTCTTCAATTACACTCCGGCAGATTACGGTACGCTGTGTTACCCATCATCCTCTCTGAGTGTGTGTGTTGAGTGTGGCTGATGGTTTGCGTGTGATGTCAGGTGGTGTCCATCACGCGGCCGTGAGGATCTCCGGAGGGTCTGTGTACCGCTGGCTGAAGTTCGAGGGGGGGACACACCGAGTGCAGAGGATTCCTGAAGTGGGTCTGTCGTCACGCATGCAGCGCATTCACACGGGAACCATGACGGTCATAGTGCTGCCGCAGCCTCGTGATGTCAGGCCAAGCTCCAGTGTTTGAATAGCATTGTGTGTGTGTGTTTAGTGCTGTTGTGAGTCTTATGATGTTTAACAACTCTACAGGTGGACATTCACATCGCATCTAAAGACCTGCGCATCGACACCTTCAGATCACGCGGTGCAGGTGGTCAGAGCGTCAACACCACGGACAGCGCTGTCCGCATAGTTCACCTGCCCACAGGTGCGTCTGAGCTAGTGTCCCGCTACAGGTGCGTCTGAGCTAGTGTCCCGCTACAGGTGCGTCTGAGCTAGTGTCCCGCTACAGGTGCGTCTGAGCTAGTGTCCCTCTACAGGTGCGTCTGAGCTAGTGTCCCGCTACAGGTGCGTCTGAGCTAGTGTCCCGCTACAGGTGCGTCTGAGCTAGTGTCCCTCTTCAGGTGCGTCTGAGCTAGTGTCCCGCTACAGGTGCGTCTGAGCTAGTGTCCCTCTACAGGTGCGTCTGAGCTAGTGTCCCGCTACAGGTGCGTCTGAGCTAGTGTCCCTCTACAGGTGCGTCTGAGCTAGTGTCCCGCTACAGGTGCGTCTGAGCTAGTGTCCCGCTACAGGTGCGTCTGAGCTAGTGTCCCGCTACAGGTGCGTCTGAGCTAGTGTCCCGCTACAGGTGCGTCTGAGCTAGTGTCCCGCTACAGGTGCGTCTGAGCTAGTGTCCCTCTACAGGTGCGTCTGAGCTAGTGTCACGCTACAGGTGCGTCTGAGCTAGTGTCACCACTACAGGTGCGTCTGAGCTAGTGTCCCGCTACAGGTGCGTCTGAGCTAGTGTGCTACAGGTGCGTCTGAGCTAGTGTCCCTCTACAGGTGCGTCTGAGCTAGTGTCCCGCTACAGGTGCGTCTGAGCTAGTGTCCCGCTACAGGTGCGTCTGAGCTAGTGTCCCGCTACAGGTGCGTCTGAGCTAGTGTCCCGCTACAGGTGCGTCTGAGCTAGTGTCCCGCTACAGGTGCGTCTGAGCTAGTGTCCCTCTACAGGTGCGTCTGAGCTAGTGTCCCGCTACAGGTGCGTCTGAGCTAGTGTCCCACTACAGGTGCGTCTGAGCTAGTGTCCCTCTACAGGTGCGTCTGAGCTAGTGTCCCGCTACAGGTGCGTCTGAGCTAGTGTCCCGCTACAGGTGCGTCTGAGCTAGTGTGCTACAGGTGCGTCTGAGCTAGTGTCCCTCTACAGGTGCGTCTGAGCTAGTGTCACGCTACAGGTGCGTCTGAGCTAGTGTGCTACAGGTGCGTCTGAGCTAGTGTCGTGCTACAGGTGCGTCTGAGCTAGTGTCCCTCTACAGGTGCGTCTGAGCTAGTGTCACGCTACAGGTGCGTCTTAGCTAGTGTCCCACTACAGGTGCGTCTGAGCTAGTGTCCCTCTACAGGTGCGTCTGAGCTAGTGTCCCGCTACAGGTGCGTCTGAGCTAGTGTCCCGCTACAGGTGCGTCTGAGCTAGTGTGCTACAGGTGCGTCTGAGCTAGTGTCCCTCTACAGGTGCGTCTGAGCTAGTGTCACGCTACAGGTGCGTCTGAGCTAGTGTGCTACAGGTGCGTCTGAGCTAGTGTCCCTCTACAGGTGCATCTGAGCTAGTGTCACGCTACAGGTGCGTCTGAGCTAGTGTCACCACTACAGGTGCGTCTGAGCTAGTGTCCGCTACAGGTGCGTCTGAGCTAGTGTCCCGCTACAGGTGCGTCTGAGCTAGTGTGCTACAGGTGCGTCTGAGCTAGTGTCCCGCTACAGGTGCGTCTGAGCTAGTGTCCCGCTACAGGTGCGTCTGAGCTAGTGTGCTACAGGTGTGTCTGAGCTAGTGTCGTGCTACAGGTGCGTCTGAGCTAGTGTCCCGCTACAGGTGCGTCTGAGCTAGTGTCCCGCTACAGGTGCGTCTGAGCTAGTTTCACCGCTACAGGTGCGCCTGAGCTATTGTCACCGCTACAGGTGCGTCTGAGCTAGTGTCCCGCTACAGGTGCGTCTGAGCTAGTGTTCCGCTACAGGTGCGTCTGAGCTAGTGTGCTACAGGTGCGTCTGAGCTAGTGTCGTGCTACAGGTGCGTCTAAGCTAGTGTCGTGCTACAGGTGCGTCTGAGCTAATGTCCCGCTACAGGTGCGTCTGAGCTAGTGTCCCGCTACAGGTGCGTCTGAGCTAGTGTCACGCTACAGGTGCGTCTGAGCTAGTGTCCCGCTACAGGTGCGTCTGAGCTAGTGTCACCACTACAGGTGCGTCTGAGCTAGTGTCCCGCTACAGGTGCGTCTGAGCTAGTGTCACCACTACAGGTGCGTCTGAGCTAGTGTCCCGCTACAGGTGCGTCTGAGCTAGTGTGCTACAGGTGCGTCTGAGCTAGTGTCGTGCTACCAGGTGCGTCTGAGCTAGTGTCCCGCTACAGGTGCGTCTGAGCTAGTGTCCCGCTACAGGTGCGTCTGAGCTAGTGTCCCTCTACAGGTGCGTCTGAGCTAGTGTCCCTGTACAGGTGCGTCTGAGCTAGTGTCCCGCTACAGGTGCGTCTGAGCTAGTGTCACCACTACAGGTGCGTCTGAGCTAGTGTCCCGCTACAGGTGCGTCTGAGCTAGTGTGCTACAGGTGCGTCTGAGCTAGTGTCCCCGCTACAGGTGCGTCTGAGCTAGTGTCACCGCTACAGGTGCGTCTGAGCTAGTGTCCCGCTACAGGTGCGTCTGAGCTAGTGTTCCGCTACAGGTGCGTCTGAGCTAGTGTGCTACAGGTGCGTCTGAGCTTGTGTCGTGCTACAGGTGCGTCTAAGGCTAGTGTCGTGCTACAGGTGCGTCTGAAGCTAATGTCCCGCTACAGGTGCGTCTGAGCTAGTGTCCCGCTACAGGTGCGTCTGAGCTAGTGTCACGCTACAGGTGCGTCTGAGCTAGTGTCCCGCTACAGGTGCGTCTGAGCTAGTGTCACCACTACAGGTGCGTCTGAGCTAGTGTCCCGCTACAGGTGCGTCTGAGCTAGTGTCACCACTACAGGTGCGTCTGAGCTAGTGTCCCGCTACAGGTGCGTCTGAGCTAGTGTGCTACAGGTGCGTCTGAGCTAGTGTCGTGCTACAGGTGCGTCTGAGCTAGTGTCCCGCTACAGTGCGTCTGAGCTAGTGTCCCGCTACAGGTGGCGTCTGAGCTAGTGTCACGCTACAAGGTGCGTCTGAGCTAGTGTGATCGGGACTCTCTTGTTCTCAGGAACAGTAGCTGAATGTCAGCAGTTTCGCTCTCAGCTGCAAGAACCGTGACACAGCGATGCGTGTGGCTTCCGAAGCCCAGACTGGTACCAGAGCATCATGGGACGGCAGACTGCGCAAGAGGGCATGCCGCACGTAAGACAACTAGGTGAGTTACCTGTCAGATCACAATAAAGATCATCAAACGATCCTTTACTGCAGTTAAAATCTAGAGTTTAACACCTTAATAAAAGCGTTTAATAATCATGAACAGGCTCTATTACATGTAAAATCTTTTATGTCTTCTCAGGTTGGTACTTCGAATCCTCGAGTCAAGCAAGAATTACGGACGTTATAACTTCAGTCAGGGATCTGCTGTGACGGACCACAGGATTGCTTATGTGACTCGTGACATCAAGGTAACGCTCTGAAACCTGCTGCATTAATAGAACATGTGCTGCATCTGTCACTTAAACCTACTTAAATGATCAAGTCTGATTGGAAGTCATGGCCTAGTGGTAAGAGAGTATGACTCCTAACCCTAAGGTTGTGGGTTCGAATCTCGGGCCAGCAAAACCACGACTGAGGTGTCCTTGAGCAAGGCACCGAACCCCCAACTGCTCCCGGGCGCCGCAGCATAAATGATGCTCACTGCTCCTTGTGTGTCTGTTTGATCACAGAACAGCAGGCAGGGGGTGCAACTGAGTCTTGTTCTCAGAGTCGACTTGGATCCATTAATACTGTGTGTGTGTGTGTGTGTGTGTGTGTGTGTGTGTGTGTTAGGAGTTCATGAGGGGAGGCGAGGCTCTGGAGGAGGTGCTCAGACTCCTGCAGGAGAACCATGAGAGAGAAGCTCTGCTGAAACTGGTGCAGAACATCAGCTGATCAACAGCCTGAAGAGAAATCACTGACATGAGGATAATGAACACATATTGTGTCTTCATGACTGCTGTGTACATATTTGATGTCATTAAATTATTTTGATACTTTAATCATTAATGTCTGAGTTTGTCAGAATCACTACAGACGTTCCAGTAATGAAGGTCAAATGTGTGCAGCACAAGTGTGATGTTGAAAATAAAATAAAAGTGCTGTAAAAAAAAATAAAAATTGTGTGTGTAGAGAGAGTTTGTGTGTGTGAGAGCGAATGTGTGTGTGTGTGTGTGTGAGAGAGAGAGAGAGAGAGAGAGAGTGTATGTGTGTGTGTGTGTGTGTGTGTGTGTTTGGTGGAGAGAGAGAGTGTTTGTTTGGTGGAGAGAGAGTGTGTGTGTGTTGGGTGGAGAAAGTGTGACAGTCTCGTCTCTCATTGGCTGATTGTCTCTCGTGCACTGTGGCGCCGCTGCTCGCGGCGCTCTTCTCGGTGATCTTCACCGGGTGTGTGTCGGTGCGCGGATGGAGCGGCGCGGTGCTGCCGCGGATGATGGCGGATGCTCGCGTGGAGCGGGAGGTGCAGAAGCTGCAGGAGCTCGTGCGGAAACTGGAGCGACAGAACGAGCAGCTGCGGACGCGCGCGAACATCGTTCCGCCCTCACCGGCGTGCTTGCGCGCGACCTCCCGCTGCATCCCGAGCCCGGCGCCGAGCCTCGCGTGCCAGTATTTCCCGCCGGACGATCCGTTCCCGTATTTCCAGCCGCATTCCGCCGCGGATGACGAGGATGATGAAGAAGATGAAGAGGACGAGCTGATGCTGCTGGAGCTGGAGCGCGTGAGTCCGAGCGGAGAGTCTGAAGAGACCTGGTGAGAGTCCTTTGTGTTATTATGAGCCGAGTCTGGATTCACACTGAACACCAGCATGATCCGGATCAGGCCACAATTCTGCTGTGTGCTTCAGTGCTGAGTGTAACTGTTGTCTCCACACACACAACACACACACACAACACACTCACACTGATCTAGATAGTCACAACACAGCCAGTGAAGGAGCAGTGAAGATGACAGGTGAA